>NC_060284.1:4734492-5034492 GCF_021613505.1 Equus quagga | reverse complement strand
CGATTACAACACTTCTTAATGCCGAAATATCTTTCAAGGCTTTGAAATTCTGCTTCTGTCAGAATGAAGGCTACAGAGTGACTCTTGGTTTTAAAATAAAATCTTCCTTCAGGCCAAGTATTCTGAAGGAAGTAAGAGAATCCAAGACCAAGGTTTGTCCAATGTCAACTCTTCAAAATCCTTTGAACTCAGGGAGATGCCTCAGTCTCCAGTAACACAATCACAACTCAAACACACACACACTCATGCATTCTTTTAACTAGTAGTTATTGAGCCCTTACTATGTGCTAGACGCTGCGCTAAGCATTTAGGATATATCCATTAACTGAACAGACCAAATTCTCTGCCCTCATGGAGATCACATTCCAGCTTGGGGTGGGGGTGACGTGAGAGGAATGGGGACAGAAGACAAACAACACGCAGAAGCCACAGTGCAGACGTTATCCTTGCCTGGACCAGTTGTGCCCATTTCCGTCCATTTGCTTTTCTCTCTGTCTGGAATGCTCCTTTGTCATCCTGATAGAGCAAGGTCAAATAGCCCCTCCTCTGTGAAGACCTGGCCAGTTCTTCCTGGGGCCTAATGAAGCTTTTTGCATAGCTCTTTTATGGCGTTTCTCAGATTGTCTTCTAATTGACAAGTGTCTGTCTCTCGCTGGAGGACAAGCTCCTCCTAGGCAGGAACCTAGCAAGGACTAATTCTTAGTGTTTTATCACTAAGGCCACTGAGCACAGAGCATACCAGAGTCATACCCTCAATGAATATTCAGTTTGAGAACGAATGTAGTTTTATTCTATCATAGAGAAAGATTAACTGTGTGGTTAGCTGTCATTAGGATGTCTCTTTGTACACCATCCACACCAAAGTTTGGACGATAAATAAAGTTAAGAAAGATTTTGCTTGAAATAGAACTATTTTATGTGAAATAGCATAGCCTTGTTTTACTAAAAGCTGATTCAGAGGCAGGGTAATTCAAAAGCTAACTTTTAATTAGTCAACACAAATATCTTTGATAGAAATACTAATTTCATGACTTGATTATCTTTTAAAATGCTTAATTTCATCTGTGCTATAATCATTTGGATAAGTCGAGGAGTATAGTTAAGATGTTTACTTTCTTCAACCTTCTAATTATCATGAGAAAATTAAATTACTGTGTTAGTCTAGGAAGGAAGTCCTGGCCATCTAACCCACACTGTGATCAGCACAGCACAGCTTGCTTTGGGGGGCTGCGATTTAAAGCAGGGGATATTCCAGGAGTGGAAGTCCCTGAAGCTTCTAGACAGTGCCTACACCCCACTGCAGTACGAGATCTGTGGTTTTGTGGGTGGGACCCTCTCACGACATTGACGTTATCAATCAGAAAGCTGCCTGCCTCTTTACCAGTGACCTCCAATCTTGGAATTTTTCTTTAGTCTATCTGCACCTTAGAGAACCTTGCTTTTGTTGATTCAACTATGCAGTGAAAGAGCAAGCTGCCTCTCTGACAGAGAGGCAGGTCTTTAGGAGCGAGCTAACATCCCTTCCTGTCATCAACTCTCAGGGTAATTTTAGGTCTACTGAGCTGATAGCCTGAGCCGTCTGCATTGAACCAGCTTTTAATGCAAAGCACTTTGTAGCTTTTAATACTGAGTAAGAATCTGTGTTTCTTCTTGGTCTTTTCTCTCCTGAAAAAAAAAGAAACTTTGCCTGACTGTCAAGGAAATAATCTCACGGAAAAAGTTTATTTTTCTGCCCCAAATTTGAGGCAATTCACACTTCTTTTGCACCCCTCTGGACACCCAGCTTCATGCTGCGCACAGCAAATACGTGATGATTGATGGATTCCTCTGACTTACAAGTGTGTGCTCTGCTTGAGCAGACTGTGTGCAGTTCTTTTAAATAGCATAGGAAGGAAGATGTAATGCAATTCTTCAAATATTATATACAATTTTCCTCATCAAAGTAGGCTCACAGGTATTCACTCATCCTGCTTGTGCTTTGGCTAAAGTCTCAAGAGAAGGATGATGTCTATAGCACAGGAAAAAATGTGAATACACCTTTGAAAGTCCTGAGTGCTTATATTCCAGCTAAACGAGTTAGTTGTTGATCAAAATCAGTTTTTCTGCTGTCTGCACCTTTCAGTGATTATCGGTAAAAGACAACGTATCTGAGTTTTTGTCAGTACTCAAATTTTACTGGTTTTTACCTTCATCACAGGGACCTGGTCTCAGGCACATTTCTTCTCATTCTTGGCTTGGGTAATTAAAGCAAAGGCTCTTCTTTGAGCTAAACAAAAAAAAAAGGTATCAGGCCAGCGTGCTCTGCTTTGGTGGCCCGGGTTCGGTTCCCAGTCGCAGACCTACACTGCTCTGTGCTGGCGGACCACATACTCAAAAATGGAGAAAGATTGGCACAAACATTAGCTCAGGGCAAATTTTGCTCAGCACAAAAAAGAAAAAAAGAAAAAAAAAGATATCCTTCCACGAGAACTACACACAGGATTGCAACCCAATGGTTGTCAACATTAGCTCTTACACAGTTTGAGCATTAGCTTGTGTGCAATGTTTATCAGTGACAAATACACTCTGTTGGCTCTATAAACTTTCTTATATTTCAAAGAACAAACAACTATTTACTGATTTCTGGAAATGTCTACAAATTTTAACTTGCTTCTAATATGATTGCCATGGAAGCCAACAGGGTTTTAGGTTAAGTCCATAATCTCACCCACTAAACATACTAAGTGTAGGTGTGTCCTGCTTTAGGGAACCAAGTAGTACAAAATACATACATACAAAACAAATAAACTGGGAAGTAATTTTGCTATAAAAATAATTCTTATTGCTAAAGGATTTCCGCTAGGGTTCCTTTCAAGTTTAGCTCCCCCAGTGCATTTAAGTGATTGTTGACATATAATTAATTGATGTGGGTGTAATTGAAAATGTAGAGCTCAATTTTATTTTCTTACCTGAATTCACCACTAGCTGTAGTTCAATAGGAAAAAAAATGTAGGTAAAGTAACAAAAAATATATAAGTCAAATAAGTTCAACTGGAAACAAGATAAATCTACACTTAACTCTTAGGGCTCATAGAAAAAGAGATAAATCTTTAGCAGGTAGAGGACTTATAAAGATACCCTCGGCAGGTTCCCAAGCCTTTAGGTGTCAAACCACGAAAACATTTCACCACTTAGAATGCAACAGTCTAATTGCAAAATTCCCTTCTGATCATTGCAAATTGCCATTTAAGAGTTGACCAAGCCATCGGGTCACCTCAAAGATTATAGATAAACACAAATAGACTTTTGTGGGCTTAGCAGACAGCACTTGCCTGAATTTTGTCTTCCTAAAATAGAAAACCACTCGACTTCTATGGATGCCTCCGTCACTTCCACAGAAAACACCCAAACCTGCCTCTGCCTCTAGGCTGGCCCCACGCAATGGCTCATGTCCTTCCCCGCTTCAGGACCCTGTAATTATCCCTCACGGGTTTTACAATAAAGTTGAAGCTGTTACGAGGGCTTATCCAGCCTGCTCTGTCTTTTCAGCCTTGTCTCAAGTCATCACTTCTCTTCTTCTGTTTTGGAACAGAAGCAGATTTTTACCAAAACGAATCATGCTAAGCTATGTTTTGCCTGGAAAGTCTTTCTTCTGATTTCCTGTCTAGTTATGGCCTACTTATCTATCATAATTCTAGTTATGGCTCACTTTCTTTGTGCCTCAATCTGATATAGGTATATCCAAAACACACATTATTGTTTTAAAACATTGATTTACTTCTGGGTTTACTCTATCTGATGGTTACATAACCTTGGATCCCAGAGGCCTAGCACTGTACCTAGTACCTAGTAAATGCTCAGTGAATGTATGTTGGAAGGATGAGCGAATCAACCATTTCAATGGATAAGTAGAATTTTTAAAAAGTTGATGTGAACAGCATATCATTACTAAAAAAATCTGGATTTTCAACCAACTTATAAACAATGTGAAGGTGATGAGACAAGGAGTAAAGAAGCTAATATTTGTTGAGTTAAATCTTCGGGCCAGGTACTGTGCTAAGTACTTTTACATCTCATTTAAATACCACAATCAGACACATAATATCGGAATTATTTTTCGTACTTCATTTTTAATATGAACTTAGTATTTATGGAGTGCTTCATACGTGCCAGTAACTATTAGGTGATTCACGTCACATCACTTACTTTCACAGCATTTCAAGGGAAGCATTATATTCACAAACAAGAACAATTAGTTCTCAGACCTGCCCAAGGTCAGACAGTTGGTACCAATGAAACCAGGATTTTCACCCCTCTTTGATGGGGTTCTCTAGGCAGCGTTTGTTTCATTGAAACAACATCACATCACCCAAACAGTTTTCCAGGGGTCCATTAAGATATTGATTGATAGATATTTCAGCCCTTAAAAAGGTTTTATGGTTAGATAAGCTTAAATTACTTTTTCCTTTTTTAACATATGCTCTTTTCAGAAATTCACAATGACATTAGCTGCATATCACATCTCCAAAACCATCAAGAAAGCTGCTTGACTGTTTAACCAAATGTTTTCCAGCTTTAAGAAACCACCTCCTTTTTCTTGCTTCACAGACCATGAACATACCACCCTATACAGGTCATGACGGCCTTCAATGGAAGTTATACTAAAGCGGGGCACAAGGGATTCTTTTTTTGACCCCCTTTGCTTTTTAATTCTCTTTTTGACGAGAAGACTAAAAATTCTAAGTTCTTTTTCCTTTCATGTCCCCTACATTTTCAACTGACCCTAGAAAAAAATGTCATCAGGAAAAATTGTGGTCTGATTTATGAGAACTAATTATGCTCAAAATTAAGAGTAGGAGCACTCTGCTTTTCTGATTTACTCATCAACACTACCCAAAGTACTTGCTGGATGAACTGTCTGAAGCCACACTGCTAGGCGCTGTGCAAAAAATTATGCCAGCCATCGCTTCTGCCCTCTGGAAGTCTTGGAATCCAGAGGAGTTGGAAATTTAAATAATCCCCAACAAGCAATGCCTATGTTTAAAATGTATGCTCAGATTCCTCTGCTTTGATATATATGTAAATCAGGGACTATGAGATGACCCAAGGGTAAACCAGTGTAAAATCACAAAAATCATTACTTGGTTCTAGTCTGTGACATCTCTTGTCTCCCACCTACCCATAATTCCATGTTTCTTACTGTCTTAACCCTCAAAACAAAGACACAGCTCACAGACATAGAAATATTTTAAACAATGCAACATATTTTACATCTCTCTCATAGCTCTAAAAAACAAGATTTAAAAAATATTCAACTATTGATTAGCCACTTAAAAATATATATTTGAGAGTGGTTAAAAAAATATATATATATTTGGAGGTGGTTAAAAATCCTTACAATTTATAGTAACTGCTCATTACCCTATATTTCTTTCTGTAAGAGTCTAATAGAGGAAAGCTTTTCAAAAATAGTCTTATTTTAAACTCCAAGTCAAGAAAAATGAATATCATTCACAAATTTTACCCTCGCCTATGGAAATGAATAATTTATTCTTGCACAAAAACTCCACTCAATTCACTATCTACTCCTATAACTTAAAAAAAAAAAAAACTAATGGAAAGAACTTTTACTATATGAATGTGCTGAGAATTTTTCCTAAAAATCATAATTTTACAGAGCATAACACTTTCCCCTAGAATTTTTGCTTATTTTTAATTTCTTGTTGTTCAGTGATTTTAAATAGGAAACCATGTCCCGGCTCTCTTCCTGAACTGTCAGGTAAGTTTGTTGTTCACAGTGTCAGCAACACCTACCAGATCCATGAATGTCGCCGAGGAGGAGGTAAATCACTGACGTGCAACATCCTGGAGAGCTGGTGCTCTATCGGTGGCCCACTACTCGGGGACTTAGTTCCTTTTCATTCATTTCCTTGTTTTCTTGCTGCCACATAGTTACTGCTTAGCCCTTTTTCCTTTCATTTTTCTTCCCGATGGCATGCCACTTCCCATTGCACAGTAGATATCATTTTCGATGTGAATACAAATGACTTAGCAATCAACATGGAAGCATTCAGCTGGAACATCATCAGTAGTTTCCTTTAGATATCAAATGAGAAAATCGATTTGCAGTCTAATCTGAGTGATAGCTTCCCATGGGGTATGCAGCCGTTCTTCCAATTTACCTCAGAAAAGAAAAGAATTTGAGTTCCCAAAATTGTTGGAAAATCTCTCCTTAAACAGTGTCCTCGGTTTTCTCTCTCATTTTGCGCTTTCTCCTCCATGCCTGGTGATATGTCAGCATGTTTCCGGGCTTTCTTTTAATCCAAGTAGTGATCAGATTCATCAGGCAGCACCCCGTCTCCGTCTACCTTTTGCACGGCGTTTGGAGCTCTCGAGCCTCCTGTCGGACTCGTTCGCATTGTTTAGCCCATTCAGAGCATGATGAAAGAACACCTCACACACGAGGTCAGATTTCCTGAATGACATATGTTAGACCACAACAAAGGAGAAAACCCTGGAGAGATTATAAGTCCTTTTCATCGCAGGAGATTACAGAGCAAAGAAAATATCTATGTTACACAAAGAAATAACAGTGTGACTGGAATAAGGAATCCAACTTTGCCCAGGTTGGGGGCCAGCACCCCTGACTGCTCTAAGCATACTGGTGTGTATCTAAACTTCCGCCTCGGGCCCAGGAAGACTGGCCTCTAAGCAGATACGACAGCCGTTGAAGGCCTCTGGGATCATTATTAACAGAGTCCAGCAGTAACAGGTCCCCAGAGCCTCAGATCCTCAAAGAATTAAAGGCATCTCCCAGAGTGACAGATTATACCTCAAAGACATTCAACAGAGAGGACAAGGGGCTTGGCATTCCGGATCTCTGAGTAGAATATGCCATGGCTCACACTGACAGCGCGGGTTTGCAATCAAATGAGAAGACACATCTGAATGGCTTCCCCTTTGTCTACTGTTTGAGGACTTAGACTTATTTATCATCCTTCTGGACGCTGATAATCCAATATTTTAATTGGTTCTGTGCTCCTAGAAGGGATACATGGCTTCTTCTTTCAGATTTGCCTCCACCTTTCAACTTCCCAAACCTCACAACATCTTGGAGAAGCTGACCTTAGAGCAGGACTCATTCTCCACAATGGCAGTAACAGGTTGAAAACAAATATAGGTACACGGACAGTCAAAACTTAGACATGGAAATCAGTTTTCTAACTGGACTTCCTCTTGTGTTCATGTCCCATTAGAGTCTATTTTCAAAATAGCAGCCAGGGTAATTCCCGCAAATCCCAAGTCGGGTCACATCACTCATCAACTGAACACCCGCCAATCAGTCCCCATTCCATGCAAAGAGAGAGCTGCAGTCCTCACAGTGGTCTACTGGGGCCTAGACAGGATCCCCGTGGCCTCCCTGACCCACAGCCTCGGGTTCCCCCTTCCTCACTCGCTTTGAGCTGCACTGGCCCTTTCCTGTGCCAAGGACATGCCAGGCAGGCTTCTGCGCCAGGAATTTGTCAATGGGTATTCTCTTTGCTTACAATGCTCTTCCCCAGTTCCCTCCATGGCTCATTCCTTCTCTTCTGTAAGTCATTGCTCACACGTCGCCTTGTGATTGAGGCCCAGCCTGACGACCCCCACCCCAGCCCTCTCTTCACCTTGCTTTCTTATTTTGGGCATGGCACTTATCGCCTTCTAACATACATAGTTTATTTCTCGTGTGTATCATCTGTATCCTCCCACTAGCATGTGACTCCGTGAGAACAAGATTCCTCTATTTTATTTGTGCCTAGCACAAAGTAGATGCTTGATAAATAGTTATCAAAAAATTAATCAATTAATAAATGAATAAAAACAAGGGCCAGTCCACAGGCTTACAACTAACAGGAAAGGAGACAGTTGGCCCAGTTTATAATTAAATAAAAGTAGATTTCATGAAAATAATTTTTTGAGTCAGTGTGAGTGTTCAAGTAACTCTCCTATAGAAAAAGGCTTTATTCTCTCTTGCGGTTGAGGGAGCAATGCAATTGTTGAGAAGGACTAAGCAGAGAACAGAGAGGCGTTGGTGAATCCGAATCCAACGCGGCAGCATGACGACCTTGGAGAAGGCTAGTAAAGGATTGTTCACAGAGTATAAAGGCAACAGAAAACTAGCAAAGCTATCTGGGATGACTGGATAAAGGGAATTTTAAAGATGACATGTGGCCACCTCATCACCACGACCACAGCCAGAGACTATGACTTGCTCTTGGAAACAGAAAAAAAGGCACCTTATACTCTTTTTCAATTCCATTGGGTTATCAAAAGCTTAAGTTCCCTTTTTAAAAAAATAACAGCTTTATTGAGGTATAATTCAATGCCACAAAATTCAGCTTTATAAAGTGTCCAATTCAATAGTTTTGGTATATTCACAGTTATGCCACCATCACTACTATTCAATTGTGGGACACTTTCATCACCCCCAAAAGAAACCCCATCTTCATTTACCCCTCCCCAGCCCCTGGCAACAACTAACCTACTTTCTGTTTCTATAGATTTGCCTGTTCCGAACATTTCATACAAATAGAACCATAGCATAAACTTTTTGAGGTTCATTCACGTTGTAGCATGTATCAGTGCTGCATCCCTTTTTGTGGTTGAATAATATTCCATTGAATGGATATACTACATTTTGTTTATGCTGATTGCCATTGAATTCTTTCCACCTTTGGGCTATTCTGTATGTATAATGCTTCTATGAATACTCATATACAAGTTTTTGTGTGGATAGTTGTTTTCGTTTGTCCTGGATATACCTAGGCATGAAATCACTGGGTCATATCATAACTTTATGTTTTCCATTTTGAGGAATAACCAACTGTTTCCAAAGTGGCTGCATCATTGTACAATGTCATCAGCAATATAGGAGGGTTCCAATTTCTCTACATCCTCTCTAACCTTTGTTATCGTCTGTCTTTTACATGATAGCCATCCTAAAGTTTGTGTAGTGGGATCTCATTGTCGTTTTGATTTGCATTTCCCTAATGACTAAGGATGTTGAGCCTATTTCCATCTTGCTATTAGCCATTTACGTATTTTCTTTGGAGAACTGTCCATTCAAATCCTTTGCCCATGTTTTAATTGGGTTATTTGGCTTTTTGTTGTTGAGTTGTAAAATATATATTCCAAAATATATAAAGATATAGATTCTGGAAATAACTCCCTTATCAGATATATGATTTACAAATATTTTTTCCTGTTCTAATGCTTTTATTTTCCTTTTTTTTTTTTTTTTGCTGAGGAAGGTTAGCCCTGAGCTCACATCTATTGCCAATCTTCCTCTTTTTTTTTGCTTGAGGATGACTAGCTCTGAGCTAACATTTGAGCCAATCTTTTGTCACTTTTTACATGGGTCACCACCACAGCATGGCTGATGAGTGGTACAGGTCCACGCCTGGGATCTGAACCCACAAACTTAACCACTATGCCACAGGGCCAGTCCCTTCCTTTAACTTTTTAATGGTGTCCTTGGAAGCACAAAAGTTTTTGGTCTTAATGAAGCCCAAGGATACAGTTAATAAGCCAGAGTGGCAGCGCAGGGACTCAAATGTAAGTTAAAGAAACTAAGTCTGAGAGACACAGCTTGCTCAAGGTCACTCATGTAGAAGATCCCAGAGTCAGGACCCAAACTTCAGTCCTCTGACTCTATTTCATGTGCCGCATGCCTTAGTGCCTATAAAGATCTTACTGGACTTTTCATAAGAGGAGAACCACTGGTAGTGGAAATTCCTGAGGATGGGGAAAAAAGGCCATATTTATGACATACATTACTCTCGGATTATGTCTGCAAAATGGCTCTCTTTGGGATTGGTACTAAAGCATGTCTTCCAGGTGAGAGGGCTGGGCCACCACAGGAAATAAATAGAAGAAAAACGGTGGCAGAGACTTGCGTGCTTATAGACAACACATCTCAAGATTTGTGCTTAAAGCTCCTGAGGAGGAAAAGCAACAGGGAGTAAATGCTACCTGCGAGGTCAAAGACACGTAGGCCACCCATTAACAGCTAACAGCATGAAGGACACGAAACAGCTCCCCCGAGCAGGCAGCTTCACCTGGGATTAAGGCATGCACCAGTGCCAGGGGCAGATCTTCCACAGCCTCGTGCTGAGAACCCGAAGTGTGATGGGCAGCTTGACAGCCTTTAAGTACTGAAACAGGGCAGCATTTATTTTACTCCACTAATTTTTAACCTCACTAGTTTTATAAGACATTTTAAAAATTATTTTGCTCAGGAACAATTTTACATGCTGAAATCTGACTTAATTGGTTAAAGTCTCTTGTAATAAACAAGTCTCTCAACAACATCTTAGGGGCAGAAGAATTTGAAAAGTTCTTTCCAAGCCCTCTCCTTACATGAGTATTTCTTTGATATGAAAAATCAGAAGTTATCTTATTTGGCTTAGAAATTATGAGTGAGGATGATGATTAATAGTAGGAATAAGCCATACTTTTGTTACTACCACAATAGTACTTTGGAGTTTCCAAAGAACTTTCATGTATATCATTATATTTAATGCTCATCACAGCTTCTGCAGAAGGCATCCTTATCTCCATTTCAAAGATAAGGAAACTGAGGTTCAGTTAAGTCTCAACAAACATCAGCGTGTCAGGTACTATGCCAGCTATTGCCACCTGTGCAATCTTATGGACCACTCGGGCCACCACTGGAGGCAGGTGTTGCAATTCCATTCTGCAGATGAGCCCAGGCAGAATTAAAAGTCACCCAACCCGATAGCCAGTAGGAGGCAGGAAGGGATTTGAACGCAGCTCTTTGGAGTCTAAGGTAATGCTCTTCTAGTAAGAAACCATAGTTTCTGAGATAATGTTTATAAACAAAACTGTATTTGACAAAAAGTTTTCATGGTGGGAAGTTATATTTTGCTTCTGAGCCTCAACAAGAAAAACAACAATGACAATAAAAATAGCTCACATTCATTGAATCCTTACTATATGTCAAACATTGACTTAAGCAAGCACTTTGAACTTATTACCCTTTAATCGTTACGACAACCTCTATCATTATCTCAATTTAGGATGCTGAAAATTCAACCTAAGAGAAGTCCAGTAATCTATCCATGACCACAGAATGGCTAACTGACTGCAAGTCACGTTGAACTGGGTCTTTTGTTTCTTAGAGACAAAAAACACAACAGATAATTCATTTATCCATTATCCTAATGACTGATAATCCTTAAGTCGTTCCTCAGTTTATCTAAGGTCCGGTATCGTCTTATCCATACACTGTGACCAGAAGCCAGCACAGACCGGGCAGCAAACTGAGATCTGTAATCATGGAACAGAGAGAAGTTGGCTGGCTTCCCCGAGGTCTGATCACGCTCTAACAACGTTTACCAGCTCTGTTAGATGCTAATCCCAGATGACAGCGTAACAGAATATGGAACAGCCTCTTTCCCTTGCCTGAAAGCTTCAGAGCGCTAGATTCTATGTGTCAGGGGGATTAAAGGGTCACCGGAATGGCAGAAAGAAAAGTAGGCAGGTCCGTGAACCTCACCGCCAGAGAACCTAGTGAAAGTCCAGCATGTCCTGTGCATTCGTTTTCAATTAGGGATAGAGGGAGCAGGTAGAAAACCCCGAAGCCTCAAGGCACCTTGGCACTGACCACTTCGTGCTATAAAAGCCTGCAGCTTCAAAGACCCTCACATACCAACACGGAGTAGGGCACTTTTTTTCCGCAGTCAAAAACTCTTGGATCAAAACCAGAGCCATTTGATGAGTATGTACTTGGCATTGATAAGTACCCACATTGGCAGTGATGAGCGTCAAGGGCTTAGCATGGCTTCTCTTTCAATACTCCAAAGAATATTTGGAAAGAAGCTTATAATTTTGACAGCATGCAATCCATTTTAAAGATAATGGAACCAAAGATCCAAGAGATTAAGTCCCCTGCTCGAGGTCATAAAACTCGTGGGTGAACTGGGTTCCAGCCCAGATATGTTTGGCTCCAAAGCTCTTGCTCTTTGCACTATCCAAAGCCTGAGGAGAATATCAGGCCCACCACTTATCAGCTGTGTGTCCCAGGATAAGTCATTTATAACACCAAGCCTCAGTATCTGCATCTTTAAATGCAAATACTAATAGAACTGCTTCCATGATGAAGCACAAACAGGTAAACATATAAATAATACTACTGAGCCCAAAGGTTGGGTAGATAACTGAAGTAATTTGCATGAAAATATCTGGTAAACAATAAAATACCACATAAGTATGAATTAAAAAGTAATTGGAGCTTCTGTGGAAAAGAGATTCTAAAAAGATGAATTGATTCTCTTATTCAGAGAATTGAGTGTTAAACCAGAAACACAGTCGGAGAAAGATTATCCTGATACTTTAGACTCGGGAGATACTCAAAAGGCTTCCATGGGGGACAAGTTCCCAACACCCAGTCTAAGAACACAGTCCAAAGAAAACAAAGGCCACTCTGTGTGTGTGCATGTGTGTGTGTGTGTTTCTGTTCAGGTTTGCATGCCTGTGCCTGTTTGTGCATGTTGGTGCTGAAAGGCGCTTCACTGGACTGACTTTACCTCTCAGTGTGGACGCCTGGACAGCTCCAGATGCTCCTAGGGTTGTTGAGCGCTCAATCTGAATGCCAAAGAAAGGTGCTTGTAGCAACCATTCCAAAATCATGTGTCTCCAAGATATGGGAGTGTATATTACACTTTCAAGGAAAAAAATAAGAACTGCCTCTTCATCATTCCGAAGGTTGGTTGTTTCCGGACATTTTTTAATTCCTTCCTGACAGGGCACACATGTCGTTTAGGATCATTCTTATCTGGAAACAATAACATACTGATGTTCTGATAGCGCCACCCTACAGTCATTGCGGGAGGGCTGCGAGCCCGCTTGGCTCTGGATCCTGAAGTCTGATGGAGGCCCCTGCTCCTGACAGCTCTTTGTCTTTAGATTTAAATAAATCTTAGAGGCCCGAGAGTATAATTAGATCTTTAGAGGCACTGAGAATCAATTTGTCTTTAGAAAACTTTCCATGAAATAAAAGATCTCAGAGGTCACTGGGTCCAACTTGATCATTTTACAAATAAAGAAACTTCAGTAGAGATGTTTGGGGGCCACTTGGAAAGTTAGAATTTTTGCCTATAACCACATTAGACACTTGTCTCCATTAAAAAACAAACAACAATAACAAAAACCTAAGCAGGTTGTGTCATATGTTAAACTGCTTGTAAGTGCTGCCTCTTTTGGAGGGGTAGAAAGGAGCGGAATACAGCAGGGTACACAGAGCAGGTGGCAGTTAGAAACCCGCAGACCCGCATTCAAATCTCAATTAAGCCACTCCACAGGCAACAAATGATTGAATTTCTCTATATCTTGGGGGTATACATCTATAAAATGGAGATAATACACTGTACTATTTAGGGCTCCAGCAATTGCAAGTGCCAAATATACAATTAAAATGGACATGAGTAAAAAAGAGGAAACTATAGCTTATATAATGAAGCCGCTGAAAAAACTGAAAGGGTAGAGAGAGTGCTAACTTCAAGGAAGATTGAACAGAAGGATTTGAACACCTTTGGGTCTCTCTGTCTCTGGGTGTGTCTCTATTCTTCTCTGTATATCCAGTAAATTCTCTCAGTCCAGCTCCTCCTGGTGGGATGTGGTCATGGGCCACAAATTACAGCCTTGCAACTAGAGGGAAGAGCATTTCTTCCCCTTGTTACTCACTGTAAAAATCCTGTGTGAGGACTCTACTTGGCTTATCTTTGGTCACGTGATAACATCTCTGGCCATCAGGTGGGGAGCTGTATGCAAAGTCTCTATTAAAACATCCAGTGGTTGGGTGAGAAAGAAGCATTTCCCAGAAGAAAAAGGAGGCTATTCTGGACAGACAAACTATAACTATCCACTATAAAACCCACTTCAGGAATGCAAAGGTCACATGAGGTAGCAGACTTAAAATGCTGGGCACGTAGTAGGTGCACAATAAATGGCAGCTGCCATATCCTACTGTAAATCTTCTTGAAGTAATTTTAAATGTCTTCCAGGCAAGTGTGGAGAGCACTGAATTCATGGGCAATACAGACAAGGAATGTGAGTTTTTAAAGTAATGTCTATAGAGGAAAAGGAGGATGTTATCCTAGAAGCCAGGGCCTGGGATCCTCAAGATTCCTCAAGTCTGTGCCCAAGGTTCTATTGTCCATGACACTTTATGTAGAGATGATCTGAAGTGGCTTTAATAAACTTGTGTTTCCTCTTCTGCTCTTTTAGTTTCACTGGATCAAAATTTAAAAATCTATAAATTCCTGTTGTTTAGGGTGGTTCTCCCTGTCACTCTTGGCACTGTGCCTAAATCTCCATGGTGCACCATTAGTGTGAGACAACTCCAAGCCAATGGAACGCTGCTGATGATCCTACCACAAATCCACGCCCTTCCAACCCAAACTGCAATTATGTAATTGCTCAAATATGATACATCTTCATTTATCTAGAAGAATCTGAAATCAACGTTCTCAAAATGTTTCCTCGGAATATTCTGGAGATACCAAAAAATAGAGAAAGGTGATCACTTTTTACATGGCCTTTGGGTCATGGAAAGGGCACTCAACCTCTAGTCAAAAGACTTATATTCAAGTCTCATTCTCTTATTCAACAAATATTTTTTGGGCATCTATGATAACACAGCCCTCTTGGCCTTATATTCTAGTGAGGGAAAGAGGGACCTAAAGAATTAAGCAAATATTTAATATATTGACAGGTAAGTGAATAAGGAAAAATAAAATGGGTTAAGGGACAAAAAGATACAGGATGGTGGAGGAGGGATCACTTTTGAGTAGGACCAGAAGGAATCAAGGGAGTGAATCACAGGAAAATGTGGTAGAATATTCCAGAGAGGTCCAGTAAGTGCAAATGCACTGAGGTAGAAATAAACTTGGACAGAAAGAGGGGAGCTTGATCATGTAGACCATACAGGTTCTGGAAGAGACTTTGAGTTTTAATTAGAATGAGAAAGAAATCCCATGGGATGTTTCTATATTTAAAAAGACTGCTAGGTGGAGAATGAACTGCAAAAGGGGAAAGAAAGGAAGCAGACAGCACAGTTAGAAAGGTATTCCAGAAATCTAGGCTGGTGATATTGGTGGCTTTGCCCAGGTTGGTAGAGGTAAAGGTGGTGATAAGTGGTCGGATTCTAAGTACATTTGGAAAGGGGAGTCGACAGGACCTACCAGTAGATCGATGAAATGCTGGACCCAAAGAAAGAGAAGCATTAAGGATGACATCTAGGTTTTTGGCTAGGGCACTCGGATGAATTCAGCACCACTTCCTGAGAAGGGAACATGGGCATTAGAGCAGGATTTTCCAGAGTTCTGCTTCAGGAATATAAGCCTTAGGTGCCCATCAAGAGAGTTAAGGAGACTCTTGGATATACAAGAAGGAGCTTCAGGGAGAGAACTGGGTTGAAGATATAAATGTGGGAGTCATCAGTTTGCAGACAGTGTCAAAAACTGAGGTCTGGTTGAGATCACCTTGGCAATGAGTGTAGACAAAGACAAGATGAGAGACAAGAATTGAACAGTAGACACTTAGAAGTCTGGAGGAGGGGGAGCCAGAGAGGTAGTTGGAAAACCCTTGCAATATATCGTCTGAAGCCATGTGGAGAAGAGTGTTTCAAGGTGGACGGATTGACTTGACAAGATGGAAGTTCCTAATTATCTTCATAAGTGCAATTTCAGCAGAGTTGTGGGGATGAAAACCAGATCTGAGTTGACTGAGGGAAGAACGTCAGATGAGAAAGTAGAGACAGCGAGCATAGACAGCCCTTGGGCTTTGCTGTAAAAGAGGAGACACATAGGGTTTGTTTTTGGTCGGGAACACCTTAGTACGTATTATCCCCAATCTGAAGTATGGAGATATTATAATGCTTGCACATTGAAGATAATGGTCCAATGGAGATTGGGAAATTGAAATAGAAACAGAACATTAAATGTGAATGTGCTTTGTAAGTTAGAAAACACTATACAATTTTCAGGTGTTCAACAATTTGACCTGAATGAACATTTATAGTCTAACCTTTCATAACCCACATCTCACAAAACATTGCATCATGTCCCTTTTATAAATATTTATGATGACATCATAAACACTATCCTGACTACTTCTTGTTTGTGTTCAACCCATAAAAGTTGCTTTGTTGGTCACAATAATAGCTAATTGAGTTTGAAAAAGGATGAAATTGTTCATGTTCCGATGAACTCACCCTTTTAGCTTCCTTTTAGTCACTCATTCCTACTGGATCTGAAGCCAGATGAAAACACAAATGCCACTTTTTATCCACTCTAACAATAACATATCAAATGCTTACTATGTAGAGGGAAATAGTAGGTTTTATGAGATTTACATAATTAATATCATTTAGACACTAAATCTTAACTTGTCTCTTAAATCCACCTTTACTCTGTCCCATACTTTGCATTTCCACTGATTCTGACACGTGCAAAGGCAAGGACATGGAACAGCATAATATATTTCGTGAATGACCTTGGCTTTGTAGAAGCATAAAGTACAAGAAATTGGGCAGGGGCAGGAAGTAAAGCTGGACAAGCAGGCAATAAATGTCTCATACTAATTGGGATGAGAAATATCATCAATGATTTTAAGCAGGGAATATCATGGTTTGATTTGTGCTTTGGAAAGGTTACTCTTTTGACGGTGGATTAGAAGAGGATGCGTAAGAAGCAAGCGTACCAGGAGCTTCATTCATTCAATGTTTAGAGTACCTACAGGATGCCAGCAATTGCTCTAGGTTCTGGTGATACCACCAGAAGCAAACAAGCCTGTCCTAGTGGTAATAACTATATTAGATATATATTATAATATAAATGTATAAATAAAATAAAATGTAATATATATTATAACATAAATATATAATAAATAACCTAGTGGCAATAGCTGACAGACAGGTAACTAATATATGATCAAATCTTGGGTGCGTTAGGGACAGTTAACCAATCTGTGGACAACCCTGCTGAAAATTAATTTGAAAAATACATTTGTAGAAAAATTAAAATGAGTATGAACCAGGGGGTATCTCTTTGGAGGCACACATTTCTGAAGCTCAAAAGTTATGAGGTAGTGGGAGTCTAGGGCAGCCATGATGTGCCACGTGATGTCATGAGGGAGCCGAAATTATAGGTAAGCAGAAGACATGAGAAAAGAGAAGAGACATGTAGGGCAGGAGGAGCAAGAGGAAAATGGAGCAGCTCTACAGAGGGAGGAGAAATGACGAGGAAAAGAGCTCACTCAGCTAACCAGAGAGAAACAGATAGCGTCCTGGTTTCCAGTGCTCATTTCAGTCCCAATCGAGATGCGTCTTGAAAACTCCAGCCCTATGATCTGAGAAAAGTCCGTGTAGGTCTGTATTCCTCATCACCACACGGGACCTGGAAAAAACACTTTCCTGGCTGTCTTTACCAGCTTATTCTTTGAGCAAAGGCTAACTAAGGGTGGATGGGAGAGAAGGGCATAAAGAGGTTTGGGTTCTCAGTTCATGCAGAAATAAAAGATATTTGAAAGCATTTTTCTATTGAAAATGAAGCATGTGTAGCCACCTTTCCACTCAACAAATGCCTCCAGAAAGACTGCCAGCTGACAGTATTTCAGAATGTGCATTGCAGAACAAAAGAAAAGGGCGTGTTTAATTCACAAGGTACTTTATCCGTGAACGTGAATAAAGTGGACGATAGCAAACAGAAGGATCAAGGACGGCCCCAGGCATAAAAGCGGTTTCCCTAAGGCCCCTTTTCTTCCTCCTTACCCCTCTCCACCCTTCAATTCCCTTTCATCAAACCTGTCCCCTGGATGTGCTCAGGGCTGATTCTATCAAAGAACCACCTGTTCATTCCAGGAACGCTTACAGGACATCCATGTGTTTGCTACTATGATAGATGTTGGAGTCAGAGAGATGAAAAACACGTCTTTTTCCCTTTGAGAGCTCAGCCTAGTGGAGAACTCAGGTGAATGATAAACAGGTAAACAATGGAGGATGACAAATGTATGTCGTAACAGGCACAGAGTGCTCTGGGGACCCAGAGGAGAAGCCGCTAAATCCTCTGGGCAGTGGTGGTCTTCCACGGAGGGCGATTAACTGTCTTAAAGGAGGCGGCCACAACACAGAGGCAAAGAAGGAAGGGAAAGGAATCTGAAAGCCATATCAGCATACGTATTTAGTAATTCCTCCCAGGTACGTTTGAAGATAGGATAATTCTGAACCCAAATGAATGGATTCCCAATGGTAGCATAAGAGGCACCGTGGTGTCTTAGCAACAGAGATATTTTTGGATCAGTTGACGCCTTTGATGCCCCTCAGATCACACGGTTCGCACTACTCCTTTACGGGTTTTATGAGGACAGAGCTGTCCAGCCCACTACTGTCTGCTCTAGCTCATGTCTGTATGTAGGAGTATTAAGGTGAGAAGACGCTGAGGGGAAAGTGACCACACATCTACAGCAGGAAGTAATTCAGTTCAACAAAGATTTGTAGACACCTGCAGTTTACTTATTTGCCTCCTCCGCTAGTCTATGAACTCTCGGAGGGCTGAAAACTTGTCTAATTGATCGTTACATTCCTCGGCAGCTAGCATGGGACCTGGTGCAGAGTAAGGAGAAAGGCTGGTGCGTGAATGAAAGCTCTATGCCCCATGGGGAAGACAGAAATTAAAAACAAAACATAAAAGCATGATGTTCTTGACTCCCTCAGGGCACAGCGGTGGGGGATGGTTGCCAGGAATACATTTCAGAATAACACAAAGCAGAGCAGGATGACTGTACTGACAGGAAATCCACTGGGGCTTCGAGAGAGGGAGAGGGGATCTCTAAACAGGAAAGCAGGCAAGATTGGCAAAGGCAAATGGCATTTGCCTAGGGTCCAAGGGAGAAGAGGAGGAATTTGTCAGCTGGGGATAGAGAAAGAGAGAGACTCTAGAGCACGGGTAGGGGGAGGAGCAAAGGCAGGACAGTGCATGCAGGCTCCTTCAGAGCCTGATTAGCAGTTTCCGTGTTGGGCAGGAGGATGCATGGAGAGTTGGCAGTGGGAGAGAGAGGTAGGCCCTATGTGACAAAGTACCTTGTGATCATCAGTTGTATGTGTTAACTTAGCTAGGCTATAGTACTCAAAATTTAGTCAAACACCAATCTCTGTGTCTCTGGCAAAGTGTTCCATAGATTTTCTTAACATCTCCAGTCAGTTGACTTAAGCAAAGGACATTACCCTCCATAATGTGGGTGGGCTCCATCCAATCAGTTGAAGGCCTTAAGAGCAACAATAGGTTCCCCAGCGAAGAGGAAATCCTGCCTCAAGTCTGCGGCACTGACACCTGCCTGAGTTTCCAGCCTGCTATTTCAGACTCAAGGCTGCAGCATCATCTCTGGCCTCAGTTTCTGGCCTGCCGGCCTGCCCTACAAATTTTAGACTTGATAGCCCAATAATCAGGGGAGCCAATTCCTTGAAATAAATGTCTTTCTATATATATCTAGATCCTATCCGGTTTTTGTCTCTGGAAAACTGACAGGTACAGGCCTCGAATGCCAACATTAAAAAGCACAGACTTTCTTGGGTGGTGGTGACGTATTGTTGTTGCCTTTATAGCCAATGCTGCCACTCCACCTGCTCACCTTTGTCTTGTGACAGAGGGAGAATACAAGAAACACAAAATGTGCTCCTCCCTTTGGGGACCCCACAGTGCTACTGAGTTCCTCCTGTTCCAAGGCATTTAAGTAAACAGCACTGTGAATTGCTTCCAGATACAGAAAACAAAGCCTGTCATTGAAAAGCTCCTAAAATGGATTTCCCCTCCCCTAGCATCAAGCAGTGTTGTTATTGTGATCACCAGAATCTCCAAACCCAGCTCTGTTACACCGAAAACTTCAAGTGTAATTATGTTTCAAAACACAACAGAATTGTTTTCGTATTTTCAAAAAGAGATGTCATCCAAATAGATCTTTATCATTTCTATTTCTTACAACTACTTCAAGACTTTTATGGTGCCTTTTTACTGAAGGGTTCAAAATGTGCTACTGACATTATAATATTAATTTGTCATTCAGCTGAGTTAACGTCAATGAGCATTTATCAGTATCGCAGGAGGCACCGTGAGAAGCACGGAGGAGTACAATAACATCCCAGCTATCGAAAATACTGGGGGAAAACTCACTCTGGATAGCTGAGTTTATCTATTAATTCAACAAATATTTATTGAGTGTCTACTATGTGACAGGTTCTCTGCTGGATTTGGGACAAAGAGATGAATGAAACATGGTTCCTGCCATCAATTATTTATAGAATATGAGAGAAATAGATTAACAAAAAGTACCCTGACTCGTTAGCTATTCTTCACTGATATTTTATTTAGGAACATGAAAAAGTCTTTTTGTGAAGGTGACACTTGAGCTGAGTCTTAAACCATGAGTAGGTCTTTGGCAATTGCATGAGCCTGAGGCAGGGAGGGAATAGGGACAAATGTAGTTCATTGGAGGGAGTGGAGCCGCATGAACAAGGTCAGGAAGCGAGAGGACTTGATTTCTGGGAAACTGAATAAAATGGTTAATTGAGATTGTACCACAGACTTAAGATGGCGCCTGGAAGAGAATAACTATTATTGTTAATTCAGCATAGATGCTGCTTACCATGTGACAGAAATAGTGACAAGAGATGAATGAAGCTCGAGAGCTTAGTCAAGCTCCCCATTAGGAAGGGTCATGAACCAAGCTAAGGAGACTAAATTTTAACATCTAGGTGATGAGGGGTCACTTCAGCTCCAGCTACCTTGGCTTTTTAACTGTTTTTGAAAAACCAGTCAAATTGCATCACATCTTATTGTTCTCTCGGTCTATAAAGCTCTTGACCCCAAACACCCAACAGAGAACGGTCCGGGACAAGACGGCTTCTCTGATAAATTCTACCAGACATTTAAAGAATTAACACAAATCCTCATCAACTTCTTCCAAAAAAATAAAAGAGGAAACACTTTCCAACTTATTCTGTGAAGCCAGTACTACACTGATTCCAAAACCACACAAAGACATAACAAAAAAAGAAAAATATATGCCAATATTCCTTATGAATATAGATGCAAAAATCCTCAAGAAAATAATAGAAAAATGAAGCCAGCAACATATAAAAAGCATTAGACATCAAGACCAAGTGGAATTTATCCCAAGAATCCAAGACTAGTTTAATGTACAAGAATCAATTATTATAATGTACGATATTCATAAAACTCGTGTGATCATCTAAAAAGAGACAGTAAAAGCATATGACAAATTCCAACACCTTTTCATAATACAAACACTCAACAAACTAGGAATATAAGGAAAGTTCCTCAGTCTATGAAAACCCCACAGCTATTATCACATTTAACAGTGAAAGACTGAATGCTTCCCCTCTACGATCGGGAATAAGACAAGGATGTCCGCTTTCACCGCTTCTTTTCAACACTATACTGGAGGTTCTAGCCAGTGCAATTAGGAAAGAAGAATGAATAAAAGGCACCATAATTGGAAAGGAAGAAGTATAACAATTTCTATTTGTGATGACATGCTCTTGTGAATAGAAAATCTTAAGAAATTTACTAGAAAACTATTTGACCTAATAAATGAATTCAACAAGGTTGTAAGATATAAGATCAATATATAAAAATCAATTGCCTTTCTATACACTAACAATGAGCAATCTGAAAAATGAAATTAAGAAAACAATTTCATTTACAATATGACCAAAAAGAATAAAATATTCAGGAACAAATTTGACCACATGCGATGGTCTGAATGTTTGTAGCCTCCCTAAGTTTATACACTGAAATCTTAATCCTCAAAGGTGATGGTATTAGTAGGTGGGTCTTTGGGAGATGCTTAAGTCATGAAGGTGGAGCCCTCATGAACAGGATTAGTGCCTTATAAAAGAGGCTCCCAAGAGACCTCTAGCCTCTTCTACCATATGAGCACATAGCGAGAAGGTGGTGGCTATGAACCAGGAAGTGAGCCCTCACCAAAAGGCGACCAGGCTGGCACCTTGATCTTGAACCTCCCAGCTTCCAGAACTGTGAGCAATAAATTTCTGTTTATAAGCCACCGAGTTGGGAGTATTTGTTATAGTAGCCTACAAGTAAGACACGAAGGAAGTATGAGACTTGTACACTGAAAACTACAAAACATTGTTGAAAACAATTAAAGAATTAAATAAATGGAGAGATTGCTCATGTTTATTAATTGGAAGACTTAATATTGTTAAAATGACAATACTCCCTAAAGTCATCTGCAGATTCAATGCAATCTCTATCAAAATCCCAATGCCCCCCTCCATTGTTTTTACAGAAATGGAAAAGCTGGTCCTAAAATTCATATGGGATTACAAGGGATTTCAAATAGCCAAAAACAACTTTGACAAAGAAGAACAAAGTTGAAGGATTCAAACTCCGCAATTTCAAAAGTTAACTTGTAGTCAAGACAGTGTGGTATTAGCATAAGGATAGACATACAGATCAATGGAATAGAATTGAGTCCAGAAATAGCCTCAGGCATCTATGGTTAACTGATTTTCTATAAGGATGTCAAGACCATTCAATGTGGGAAAGAGCAGTCTTTTCAACAATGGTGCTGAGAAAACTGGATATCCACATGCAAAAGAACGAAGTTGGACTCCTACCTCACAGCATATTCAAAAGTTAACTCAAAATATATCACAGACATAAATATAAGAGCTAAAGTTTTAAATTTTTGGAAGAAAAAACAAAAACAGGAGTGAATCTTCATGACGTGGGTTAGTCAACAGTTTCGTAGATATGACACCAAAAACACAAGTGATAAAAGGAAAAAATAGAAATTTGACTATATCAAATTTAATATGGTACAACTGATACCATCAAGAAAATGAAAAGACAAACCACAGAATGAGAGAAATATTTGCAAATCATATGACTGATAATTGGACATATCTGTGTCCAGAATATATAAAGAACTCAATTAATTCAAGAACAACCCATTTAAAAAGGTGTTTCAAAAAAATGTGTACAAATAGCCATTAAGCACATGAAAAGATACTCACCATCATTATTAAAGAGAGGTGCACATTAATCACACCTACATACTACTTACACCACTAGGATAGCTGAAATAATAAAGACAGCCAGTAAAAAGTGTTGGGGAGGAGGTAGAGATATTGGAACCCTCATTCATGTCCAGTGGGATTATAAAATGGTGTAGTCACTTCAGAAAAGTTTGGCAATTGCTCAAAAGGTTAAACATAGAGCCATCATATGATCTAGGAATTTCCCACCTAATCATATACAAAAACTTATATATGAATGTTCATAACAGCATTATTCATCATAACCAAAAAGTGTAGACAACCCAAATGTTCATCAACTAATGAATGGATAAAATAAATGTGGTATATCCATGCAAGGGAATATTATTCAGTAATAAAAAGGAATGAAATGACAATACATGCTACAACCTGAATGAATCTGAAAACATTATGTTAAATGAAAGATGCCAGTCATAAAAGACCACATATTGTATAATCCCATTTATATGAAATGTCCAGAATAGGCAGGGTTAAGTTAGTGGTTTCCCAGGGCTGAGAAGGTAGAACTGGAGAATGCTAATAGTGAATAAATGACAATACAGGGTTTCTTTTGGGGGTGATGAAAATATTTTAAGCTTAGATTTTGGTGATAATTGCATAATTCTGTGAATATACTAAAAATGATTGAATTGTACACTTTATAAAGATACATTTAAGGTATGCAAATTATATATCAATAAAGATGCTGAAGACAAACAACAAACATATGCTGAGCTATAGGAAGTCAGACGTGGAAACTATTATGAGAGAGAATTGCCATAGAAAGCTCCAGGGAAGAAGGGGGTTTCAGCATCCGTGAAAAATAGATAGAATTTGGACACCAGGGAGCAAATCATAGAAAATTCCATGGGGAAGCTAATGCAAATTCTTACATTTGTGCGATTGTAGTTCTTTAATAACACAGATAAGATAGAAGGAAGATAAATATATTTATTCTCATTTCTATTGTCTTTCTGCAAGACTTGGTAGGGTTATGTTGGTACAGTGCAAATAATTATAGCCTCAAATTATGGAGTGATAACAAATCATTAGACATCTGTCAGGACAGAGCTCCCGCCACAAGTTAGGCTTTCTCATTCTAGTTTCTCTTCCTGAGTGATTTAAAACATTTCCACGTGGAACTCCAAGAAGCAAAATAAAGTAGGCAAGAGATGTGCCTTCCCCCGCCCCCCTCCCCGCACTCCCCGGGGAAGCACTCTATTAGTGCCATCTATAATTTGTTCATTCCATCCTGAAGTCTGACTGAATCCATGCTGACAAGAAGATTTACAGGATTTAGAAAATAGCTTTTACTCTTAACCAAACATTTGAACCAGAAAAGCCAATGTGATGTGTGCGGACCTTGAAATTGTGTGGTTATTGAGAGGAAAGTGTCAATGTGGGCATGTGAAAGGTATCTGGTGTCATGGACGGTGCACTGTTGACTCACTGGGCGGCATGGGTTCAAGTGCCCTCTCCCGATTCTGCCGTGAGCTAACCATGTTATCTTGGGCAAGTCAACACTCAACCTCAGTTCCACCCTCTGCAAAATGGCAGTTTTTCCCAACATATGGTGCTGTTGGGAGGGTCAATATGATAAATGTTAATTAACTTAACAAATATTTATTGAGGATTCACTTTAGACTCTGACAATGGAACCGTGAAGAATTTTAAGATGGTCTTTTCCTTGAAGAAGCTCACAGTCTGGTGGGAGAGCACTTTCTAAGGTACAACATATTGATCAAATATACATGTTATTTTGGTTTTCTTTCCGCTTGAATTGTTCCTTCCCCCACAAATTGGCTCACTTGGGCTTCACAGGCTGTGCACCTATTTGAAGGCTGTTGGCTGGTTCATTAATGCAGCTGTACACAAACCCTGGGGAACACAGGCTCACAAATAAAACAGGTTGAGTTTCCAGGCCCTGGAGTTGCATACAGCAATTCACGAGAGAAGTCATCCTTTGTGTTCACCCATCAATTTTAGTGCACAATGGGTACAAGAAAATATCAGATTTTAAACGTGGTGAGTTTTTCTGGAGCATCATTTTCCTCTATGGTAAGCAATTTAAAACATGATGTCTAAGATATATGTTAGAATAGAAGCAAAAGTTACTTGAAATTTTAATCTATAACCTTGAGTCTTTAGGGAGAGCAAGCAGACTCCCAAAGTGTATGACGCTAAGGTGGGCATATTTCAGGTATCTTAGCTCAGAGGTAAGATGACCGTGTGGATGGTTTCTTACATGATGTCAGGGCCACCACTCACACAGACTCTGATTTGAAAGTGCCCCCATGAGTCATGCAACAGTGGTAACTCTGCTTGGCTACTAATCTAGGGAGAAGTCTTGGTAGACCGACTCCGTAAAAATCACGCTGCCCAGGACATGGTCTTCTCCAGGATGAGTGGATTTAATATATTCGTGTTATTATGTTATGAGCAAAAAAAAAAAGATGAGAATATCTAACAGCAGGTGTTAGAAGTTACTTCCAGAAGTGGGGGTTGGACTGGTTAACCTGTCAAATGTTTTTCTATCTTTGCTGACTTTTGTGAAACAAAACAAATACTGCAGTCATACAACAGTCACACAATTTTCAAAACACCCTCAAAAAAAAAAATCTTAATAATAGCAGGGATCATTACTCAACGTCAGAGAGCTGATACTATCGCTCCGTGAAAATAATTAGGAGAAAAACAATATTCAGTATCTGTCCAGAAAAGCACAACAATTCACTGGGGGAAGCAAGCAGCAATGAAACAGCTGGAAAGGAGGCTTCTTCATTTCATCTCATCCCACACTCTTAAAGGGCAAGCAGTAATAAAGCATAAAAGCTCTCGTGGAAACATTTTACCATCATCTGAAGACCACAAAAAACACGTGTCATGAAAAGACGGGTGGTGAGGTGCCCTTCTTCCCCTCAAGGGCCCAACTTTTGACTTTTGTGGTATCTGAGAGCTAACAGCAGCTCAGGCGATGCTTATACACCTGAGTGCTCATATTCACCTATTTGTAGAAAGGTCCAAATGTCAGGGCAGAGAAACGACAGCCTTGCCCATTGTTGCAACGTGCTCATTAGCACTGCTTCAGCTAGACCGCCCACAAGATTCTCTCGGACTCTGATACGATCGAATCTCCTTTGCTCCCTACTAATTAAGCATCCATGAACCTTCTGCATCTCTCTAAAGTGCTTGCTCTGGAAACTGCTACCTGCCTGTTTCCTCGGGCATGCACAGGCTCCCAGGAGCTTGAGGGCAAGCGACATGCCACTCGACTTTGTTTTCTCATCGCTTGCCGTGGAGTCTGGCACATAGTAGGTGATCGATAATGTTTGCTGAATGTCTGAAAAGGAATGCATTAATGCTCAAATTAAATGTTTATTTTAGGAGCTAGCAGTCAAGTGTGTGGGTTGCTTTTTGTGGCCACCAGAGCATTAGCAGGGCATAAGGAAGTTCATTTCACAGTCCAATCCATTCTACTATCTTAAGAAGTTAGATGTTTGCTGGGGTGCGGTGGTTTTGAAAAGTGGAGATGGGAGCCTCTGGAAGTCTATCAAAGCAGAGTAGCCAGCCATCACTGTCCACCGGTGCCATTTATGTCTCCCAAGATGTTGTGGCTTCAGCGACTTAATTCATTTTCCTTTAGAAAGACACTGACTGTGTGTTCCCTTAACTCCAGACCACTGGTGATAAACCGCCATGGCCCCTTTTCTTCTGTGGCTCTAATGTATCAATAATCAGTTTAAACTCCAAACTGTTGGTGCAGCTGAGAGAGAATAATTTATTCTATGTTAGAATTTCAGGAAATTTTTAAAATCACATTTTTCAAGTCTAGACTATTTATGGTTAACTCTGACACCCTTGTTTTCATTGGATCATGTGTTTCCTGTGGGGTCACATCATAAACTTTCTTGTATCCCTGGAACCCCGCACAATGCCTGACACATAGCAGGTGCACAGTAAATATTTATTTGATCTATGAATGAATGGATGTTCTAAGAATGTACAATGGTTCAATAGGAAAAAAAAAGAGAGAGAGAGAACTGGAACCCTTTGCCAAATACTGACTCAGAAAGATCGAGAAAGTTTCCTTTTCTCCAACCTCATAACTCTCAGGGCTTATAACCTCCAGTCAGAATCATTTTTGCCTTTTTGGTCAACTATTTATGCTTTTCCTCACAAGCCATCTATATCAATCAGGATCGAATTTAGCTGCATTAGTAGAAACCTGGCCACAGAGGATTAAAGAAATGACTTTATTTTTCTCCCATAACAAGGAGTCCAGGGTAGGAAGCCCAGAGCTATTGCTTGAGAACTAGTCTCCTTCTTCCTGCTGGAAGAAAGATCCTCCTTCAGCGCAAGACTCAGTGAGAGACTTGTACCATCCTGGTTACAAGATGGCTGCCCATCTCTGTGAGTTGAATAGAAAGAAGGACCCAGTGCAACATGAAAAAGACAGTTGTTAGTGACGTCTGTCTCCTCTTAAAGAACCTTCCAGAATACCCTCCGAGAAACTTCTGCTTATATCTCAATGGCCTGAACCAAGTTGCATCGCCATCCCTGGCTACAAGGAAGTTCTGAGAAGGTAAGTGATTTTAGGTAGGCATTTTGCCTCCCAAGTTAGAATTGGGGCCCTGTTCATAAGGAGAAAGCAGAGGATGGATACAAGTTGGACACTCAGCAGAATCTGCTACACCACCACCCATCCTAGAAGCACCCTGGCTGGCACAGTGTCCAGGGTCTTCTGACTGCACTCTCCTGCTCCAGTTCACCAGTCCTATTAGTCTCACTTCCTTACCTCACTCCTTGATGCTTTGATCACGCTCAGATTGTTGCCTGGATTCCAGATCTAACGCCTGATCTCGACCTACTGCTCCCACTTCCCCGACTCTGCCTGTTGATATCCTCCCTATTCATCAAGGCTCCACTCAAATGTTTTCTACTCAATGAAGACTGTCTCCTTCTCCTGATCAAAACTCATCAGCATTTTGGTGTACCAATGGCTTAGGCTACATCCGAATATAGCTAGTTGCGGATGGACCTGTTTCCCTCATGAGAAGGCAAACTCTCAAAGATAAGGGCTATGTTTTATCTTTTATTGTAGCTCAGTTTCTGGAAAAAAAGGTAGGTCCTCAGTAAGTATCTTTTGTACTAATATGATGCTCTTCTTGATCCTTCAAGCATTTTCTGTGCTTCGTATTCTAATCCACGGTCTGACTCCGCTGTCGAGGTTCTCCGACTGCGTCTACAGCCTTTCATGAATGCCAGTTAGAACACAGGTGCAAGGCAGGGACATGAGCTGAACTGTTCTCTCTACCGAAGCTCATTCTCCTTCTTACCAACCCATTTCCTGATGCTGAGAGGGGAGTTTTCTGCACAGAGCTTTCCTGGTGGCCAATGTGAGTGTGGAAGGCAACACTCAAATGTTCCTTCTTTCTAGTTCCTCTCCGGACTAGAGAATTACCAAATGTGGACAGATGTACACAAAAGAGTGAAACACAGACATTACAATATCATTAAATCAGAATATGACCCTGTTACTTCGAATGCAATATAAAGCTTGTCCCACAATGCAAATGTTGTATGTATAACTAACAGCAACTTGACTGTATCTCCTATTTGTTTTTGGATTTTTCCACACTAGAAAACTAGTCCAGAATTTTTCTTTTTTCCTAACAGTAGGGTTATTTTTAAAGCAGGTGTTCTTGTAAATGAACTCTATTGTGCTTGCTTTCTAAGGTTGTTTCCTGGTTGAAAAAAAACCAACAACGCTGTCAGTGTGTTGGCATACTGCAACAAAATCCAAGTTCCTCCTATGGTTTTATTAGAAAATATTTGCATACTAAATTCTTGGCAAAGGATTGTTACTCTCCTAATTTTGGAGAGAGTCAAGTGAAGCAACATGTAAACTGGCTGGCATGAATTTGAGTCTTTCAGCACTGCCATCCACTGACTTTCTTAGAGGTCACATAGAAGTGTTCTTCTCCCTTGCTGTTTTCCTGATACCTCAGCTGCATAGTCCATTGTGTTGCTTTCCTAGTTTGTTCAAGCACTGACCTGGAAGGGAAGTCCACGTGGCCACATGTAGCACCACCCACGATTGGCAAGGGAAATGTTGTCCCAAAGGCAACTGCTCTAAGATGTCCTTCAAGCCCTGCCTCTCACAGGCCCAGAGAGGACTACGTGCTCTGCTGTGACTTCTCCCAGAAGCAGGGAGCTGATCCCCACTCCCCCCCTCCTGAGAGACCCAGAGCCGGAACACAATCACCTGTGATGGAAGTCGTATCGCAGAGGGCCTCTGAGATGGGTCCTCGCTCTCATTTTGTTCCTAACTCAGTCTCCTTTCCCTTACAGCCCATCCTCCATGACCCTGGGGAATTCAGCCACTTTGAAAAGATACTGAAAATATCAGAAACCTGAATAAACAAAGTACTTCTAAAAACTTGTTCACTAAAATACAGTCAACGCCAGGAATCCTTGCTCAACTCCTTCTGCCCTAGTTTAGAGTAGGTTTCTCTCCTATTTATTCCCGAAGCTCTCCAGGTGCACTGCTGGCTGCTAGCGTAGCATTTACCATGGATACTGTTCCACGTTTCTCCCAGCCTGAATTCTGAGAGCTCTCGAGACCAGGATCCTGTGTCTTAATAACCTGAGTATTTTCACGGCTCAGGTCACTGCAGGGAACACAGTAGGAGCTCGAGAAATGTTTACTAAATGAATGAAGAGTAAAATTCCTAAGCTATAGCTTCAACATAGGTATATGCATATACCTACATGTACCTATGAATATACCTATGCATTTACGTATATACCTGCATATACCTATGAATATACCTATGCATTTACGTATATACCTGCATATACCTATGAATATACCTATGCATTTACGTATATACCTGCATACAAATGTACATATATATTTAGCTTTGATTTGATTGATATCTTTGACAAGCAAAAACCAGCAAAATTCTTCATCCGCCACAGAACAGCATATGTGAAACCACTGTATCCAGACAGAGACCTAAAACGTTAATATGATGTTTTTAAATATAGCTCCCAAGCTTCAAAACAGAGATCTAAAATGTAAGTGGGTGGCAGAAGTATAGGGGAACCAACTGCCACAAAGCTAATTTTCAAGAGAGCAAAATGTATGTGAGACCCTATTCCAAGTAGGAGAACAGCAGTGATCTCAGTCCGCCTACTTCTCCGAGAAAACGCACCCTTCGTGCATATAAGGCTGAACTATGACTCTAAAAGGCACACACATCACGTGTAAACACTGTCCTAGGTTAAATAATACCCCCTTGTACCCAAACAGATCCACAGTCTCTGAAAGTTATGAGAACTTTTAAAAGATGGATATTTTTAAAGTTGGGCAAAATAAACATAAGGATTCCTATAAACAGTAAAAAATCATGACTGATTTCTGTATTTTTGCATGATAAAACCAGGCCATTTTTACTTTTCACTTTTTTTGTGTGCAGTACAAATTGAGACGTTTAACGCATTTTGCAGTTTTTTTCTTACATGATGAAAGAATCTCCAGCTCTTTTGACATTTAAATTATATTTTATGCTGCTTATGTAATGATGTGTCATTCTTTGCATTTAATTTGTAGTTGTTAGAGTTGCAGCGAGTCCTTTGTTTCCCTGTTCGCTATTTTTAACTCTGAGAAGCTCTGCTGACCTTTTCCCAGTTCCTGGCCCTCTCTGAGGCAATTTCATCAAGTGGCTGGCCTTTCCGGGTTTGCAAGATTGGCAGTGCAGAGGGGGTGAGCACCAGTTGGGGCAAATTGCATGTTAACAAACTGCTCTCCACCCTTCACATCATTTTTATCTGAGCGAGGATAGTTTAAAAGGAGCATCGAGAACAGCCATCCAGAGGAAAAAGAAGTACCTCTTTTCAAGGCATTTAGCATTCCATCTGTTCCATGTGTTTGTCTATATACCCGTCATTTTTCCCAGGCAGAGGCCATGTTCTGTTTGCTTTGAATCTGCTTCAGTCACGAGCCCAGTGTCTGACGTCACGTAGCTCACTGCTGTCATCAAACCACAACAGCACTGTTTCCTGAGCGCCTCACCCAGGTCGAGAAGGGTCCTCTGCCCAGTCTGTACACCATAGGATGCCTGACAAGAAGTTTTTCCCCAAATCGTGTCCACCTCTTCTCTAATAGAAGCTAGAGAGACAGCAGTATCTGGCCCTGGAGCAGATGTGTGTTCTTATAGAGTCACTTCAGTGGCTGTTGTAAGGAAAGCCCCCTCGTCCCAGGAGGGAGAGTGTAGCAGACAGAAGGCCCTCCAAAGATGTCCACCTCCTAATCCAGAAACTGTGCATTTGTTATATTAAATGGCAAATGGGGCTTTGTAGATATAATTAAGGTTACAGACATTAAGATTGGAAGATGATCTTAAATTATCCTCGTGAGCCTAATCTAATCCCGAATTCTTAAAAGTAGAGAACATTCTTCTCCTGGAGCCGGAAGAAAGATGAAGCAGAAGAGGAAGTCAGAGAGATTTGAAGCATGAGGAGGATGAGCCTTTGCTGGTTGAGGATGGAGGGAACAATGTGACACAAAATTCGGGTGGCCTTAAGGGGCTGAGATGGGCTCCTGGCTGGCTTTCTGCAAAAACACAAGGACCACAGTCCCACAGCCACAAGGAGCTGAATACTACCAAGATTCTGCATGAGCTTGGATGAACTTTCATCCCCAGAGCCTACAGACAGGAGGGCAGTCACAGTGACACACTGATTTTTAGCTTGTCAGACTCTAGGCAGCAGACCCCGTTGAGGCATGCAGTTCTCAGACTTCTGATGTACAGAACGCTGAGATAACAAAGAGGTGTCATTCTAAGCCACTTAATTTGTGGTATTTGTTACATCAGCAATAGAAAACTAACACAGAGGTTGAGCCCAGACCCTTCAGGTCCTAATACAAGATGTCCCTCTCAATACACCTTAGATATGTGAATAAATTAGGGAAAAAATAGTAAATTTTTAATGGGGTCAAGAAGCTTCCTTAGAAGGTAAAAGGATCAAGGCCCTCACCCACTTATTTTTTTGCAGTTCAATGTTATTATAACCTATCACGATGGGCCAGGAAGATTCTAACTTAGGTTATTGGCAGTAAAGTTCTCAAGAGAGAGTTCATCTGAAAGAAGGGAGTCTTGCCTAGTGATTTGGGTTTAATATCAGAGTCCAAGGGTTATAGAAATGCACACAAATAACAAGTCTACTCGGACTAACTGACAATTCCTCTTTGATCAATTAAATTCAACAAGCACTTGTTAGCCCGGAGTACTAGTAAAATATGTGCCAATACTGTTGGCGATATAGAGCAGAATAAGGTGTGATCTCTGACCCTAGAGTCCTAGCAACTCCAGCATGGAACATATCATTTGGCAAAGATGCAATAAACATTTGTTGGATGAATGGATGCACGAATGGATGAATGTTAATACTCCGCTTTGTCTACAACCTAGCTCTTGCTTTGTTCATTTCTTCATGAACATGTAGTATGGAAATAATTTTGATGCAACCTCAGACAGTTGCTGCCTATTTTCAAGCTCAGTCTATTCTTGCCTCTCTCAGATTTATGAGTCAAACCATTTTAATCCTACCTGCCAGGTAGTCAAGGCCACACTGAGCTCTCCTTCCTTAGATTTCTAATTGCCTGGACCAGTCATTTTGCAATCCATCACGACCTGTATTATTGCTTTTCCTGTATCGTTACATCATCCTGCTATCAATTGCTTCATTTGTTAAAGTCAACCTTGTTTTCCTTTGCTTTCCCAAAAGAAGATAAGCCTCTTCAGAGGAGGAAGTATGTACAATGTAATGGATGAAACTGTGTGTGGTGGGAGCTAGACTAGCCTGGCTTTGTAACTTAATATCTGTGTGACCCTGTGTCAGTTACTTAACCTCACTGGGCTTTGGTTTACTTCTCTGTAATAGAATAATAATTCTCTGAAATAAGAAGAGTTCTCCACTCTCATTGGGTTTGTGTGAGGATTACAGCATTCTTGTGTATAAAATACCTAGAATACTTCTTGGTACATAATGAGAGCTCACTAAATATTAACTGCATATTTTATTTCTTAGCATAGTACCTACCATAAGATATGGTAGAAGATATGAGATGCTCGGTAAATAATTGTTAAAGTTTAGCTATCAAAAGGAGAGGGGAAAGGTGGTAAGAGATATGCGAATTTAGAACTATTTTTTAAATTTTCTATTTTTACCTCTTGTTCTTTGATTGGTAAACATAAAACATAAAAATCTCTTAAGACTCTCAAGTGTCAATAGCTTAACAATCTGGAAACTTTTGATGCTGTCCAGACTCTGACATTAGCCACCTGGGTGACCTCAGGCAAGTCACTGGAGTGTTCTGAATCACTCTTTCCACATCTCTAAGGTAGGCATAATGATACCACTCCACTCAACTCAGTCTTCCTAATCTCTAAATGAGTAGATTAGAATAAGTGACTCAGATCCTGATTCATCACATTCAGCAGAATAGCCTCACCCCCTACTTCAGGGAGAAAACTAAAGCCATGGGATGTGATCTCCTTCGACTTTCTGCCTCCATGAACAAACCCATCCAAACGCATGCTTTCCTGAGAAGGAGACAGCCTCCTGATGAGCCCTAACCCCTAAGCTATGCTGTGGATCTCCTTCTGTCCTACATCCCATGATGTCATGAAAATGCCCACGAGAAATAATCAGCTTTAATCATCTGCCATCAGTTATCCTCTCTTTCCTGTATCATCAAACCATCCCTCACTAATGCCTGCTTTCTCTCAGCCTGTGAACATGCTTGAGTTTCTCCCATTCCAAAATCTCCACCTTGACCCTATGTCCCCTTGATCTAACATCTAGTATCTCTCCTCTTTCATCCAGACTCCTCAAAAGCCTTCACCACTGCCCCTTCTGTAAGTGGACTGATCTCCTAATTACTAACTCTAACATTTTCTTACCCCAGTCCTTGTCTAACTACATGTATCTGGTATGTTGATTATGCCCTCCTTCCTATAGCTCCCTACACTCATTTCTGTGACTCCTTACTCTCCTGCTTCTTCTCCTACAGCGAGGGCCATTACTTTGGTCTCCTTCCTTTGCTGCTTCTACTCACTTTTTGATCCATGGTTCCCCCAGCAATCTGTCCCTATTCCACTTATCTTCCTTTGTGAGCATTTTTGCTCAGCAGGTGTTGTTGGCGGGTAGTATCAGCATTTCAATTACAACTTCTTTCTTTTTTTTTTTTTTGGAGGAGGATTAGCTCTCACCTAACATCCACTGCCAATCCTCCACTTTTTGCTAAGGAAGACTGGCCCTGAGCTAACATCCGTGCCCATCTTCCTCTACTTTATATGTGGGACGCCTACCACAGCATGGCTTGCCAAGCAGTGCCATATCCACACCTGGGATCCGAACCAGTGAACCCCAGGCTGCTGAAGCAGAACGTGTGTGCCTAGCCACTATACCACCGGGCCGGCCCCTCAATTACAACTTCTAATGAAATGATTCACACATCTCTGAAATAGGACCTAAAAATGAGGTTCATTCTACTTTGGTTTTGGTTGAGGCCCCAAGACAACAGATACCAACTAGTCCCATGTTACAGAATAAAACACTACAGCACCTGAGCAGAACTGGGAAGTGGAAAGCATGTCTTAGATTAGAGCTGTACTAATGTGTCTTCACAAAACAGGACTGCAGAGGTGAGGGAGGGGAGGGGTCCTAAGTCATCAGCCGGAGACACACTGGCATGGAGGGAGCTGTAGTGAGCATAGCTCAGTACATAATTCTTTAATGAACCCATGAAAGTGCCCACAAGGCAAAGAACCACTTTGAAACATCCGGAACAACCAGAGAAACTCAATACCCTGATTACATTGGTCCCAGTCAAGGGAGACCTTTCCTGACCCTTGCTTTCCTCCCTCATGCCACCTGTTGCCTGACCGAAGCGCTCAAGGGCAGAAGCTTTAACTTAAAAAGCCAATTTGAAATGTCAACTACTATGTGAGATTGGATCTTTTAATTACTAAAATGAGACCATTTGGGGAACTAAAAGTGACCAGAAAGGCTCCATGATTGCTGTCTCTCAAGTTGCATTTATCAAGTGTAATGAATACATCTGTCTTACTGGCCCAGACTCTGCTCCGAGCTTCATGTTCATAATCCTACATCCAACCATGCATCTTCATCTGGATGCCTTGAGTTACGCAGGTTCCAAACTAAATTCATCCTTGTCTAAACTCGTTTCTTCCTCTATATATTTTCTCAGTCACTGGCATCAACCATCCTTGACTTCCATATTTAAGTCAATATCCCCAATAGCCAAATCAATCTGCAGGCATTGCTCTATTCTTTACTCTCTGTTCTCAATGCCATTGTCCTAATTCAGATCTTCATCACTGCTCCCCGGGACTACTGAACTAACTTGTCTCTCTGACTGTGGCCTTTATATCTCAAATCCACTACTGAGTCAGTGAAACTCTTCATTGGGGTTATCTATTTAAAATTAAAATCTGAGAGCATAAGACTCTTTAGTGATTTCTCATCACCTGAAGAATTAAGTCTGAACCTCTTACCAGAATAATCTGGCCATTAACCACCTCAGCATTTTCATTTCTAGCTACATGTTGCTTCAAATGGTATCCAGCAATATTAATATGTCTGGATCCTCTGCTTCCACCAACACACACCAGCACCCGAGTGTTTGCTGCCCCAGGGCCTTTGATCATTCTGTTATGGATAACTTGGGATGTCTTTCTCATCTATCCTCCTCATACCACCAAACTCTTCTTCATCCTCTAAGACTCAATTTAGGTATCAACTCCCTCAGGAAGCCAATTCTAGCTCTGTCTCCTATATACAGACGATGTGGTTACCTCTCTTCTGCATGATACGGCACAGTTCTATCACTACAGATACTGTATCACACTGTACCTTTCTGTCCATTTACCTACCTCCTTCACTAGATTATATTGCTGGAGGGAAGTGATTATATTGTATTTATCTATATAGCTCCAAAGCAAAGTGTTTGGCACGTGGCAAACACGTAACAAACATTTTTGGGAAAAAGGAAGGAATTGTATAAAAGTTAGTATTTTACAAACTTCCTTTCATCATATTATTTCATTTGATCCTCATAACAAAATTATGCAGTAGATATTTCCATTGCTGTTTTACCAGTAGGGAACCTGAACCTTAGATGGCATAAGCAACCTGCTAAAGACTGCCACATGAACGAAGTGTAGCCAGAGATACGGATCCACGTCTCCTAGGTCCTGAGGCCATGTGGAGCCCACTGAACCACACTGGCACCTTTTGAAGGCTGAACCCAAATGTATATGTGAAACAAGGCATGAGGTGTCTGATAACGGGAACAGGAGTTTCCTCTAGCCCTGAAACACCAAAAAGAGAAGAATTAAACTACAGTTAGAATAACAGAAGGGGCCAAAAGTGAGCATGGAGAGAGGAGGCACAGGGCCATGGCTCCTTTGAGAGCTGTGTTGTTTTATGTGCCACTTGCATCTTTGTGCATCCTATTATTAAAGAGAGAAGTTTTTAAACTACCCCATAATTGCATTGGCTTATCCAAAGTAACCCCACTGTGCCAACGCTGTAACTCTCTGCCCAAGACACAATGGTTCCTCAGGCTGAATCAGAGTGTGTTTTTCCTAGGAAGCCAGCATGGTTCTGGCGCGACAAGAAAACTGTTCTTTTGGTTTCAACATATTCGTCTGCATCTAGCTCATCTTAGAAAGGATTTTCACTCTTTAATGGCAGCCTTAGGAGACTTCTTTTTCCAGTTTTGTCTGGATGATATTCGAGATAGAAACCTACACTTTTCTCTACCTACCTTTTCCCTGTTCCCTTATCTGCCATAGGCTCTGAGCTCATTGCTCTGAGGAAGGAATGGGGAAATGCAGAGGCTTTTAGGACAGTAGACAATGGGAACATAGAGAGAGGGCTCACCCTGCCAGCCCTCCCCCAACTCTCCACACCACCCTCTTCCTCTCCCCTCAGGCTACGTTCCTGAGACTAGAGACGTCCTGGGCTCTGTTCCCCAACAGTATCATCTAGAAGGTGGCAAGGTCCCAGAAGCGAGATGGCTTCTTGGGGCTTCTAGGCTGACAGGATCAGAGGATGCCTTTCTTAAGATTCGTGGGCCCCAAGCATGGCAAGGAAGGAAAAGAAGGCTGCCAGACCTGAATAAGCTCAGAGGATAGGGACAACAGGCTCTTCTCATGGTCAAGTCAGCTTATAGGCCCAATGACCAAAGACAAGTTTGCCCTACAGTCCTGGTTGGCAGTAAGACCCTGGAGTTGTGACTTACCCTTGAGGGTGAGAGCCCCAGGAAGACCTGAGCTTTAGTTTTCCTCCAGGTAACTATAACAGGACTTAGAGACAGAAGTTAAGATACTTTACTAGAAGTAAAGGCCATAATATTTATTGCATTTCCAAGTTTGTGAACTGAGATTCATAAATAAGCCAATCTAATAATAATAATACACAGTGGAATTTCTTTGGATGCCTGACTGATAGTGACGTCCATAGCTGCCTCTGTTGTCTGGGAGGCTGGCAGGATCCCTTGGGCCTTACAATTTGGTGGGGCACACTATTGTGGGGAAAAGGCGCATAGCACTGCAGGAGAACAGAGGCAACTGCCCCACTTCTGTATCTGAGTCCTCATCGCCAGGCTCCCTCTTGCTCCTCCCATGTTCTTCCTGTTAGAGAGAGTTGGGGCTCCTTGTCCTTGATGCATACCCCTTAAGCAAGTAGCCTTAGTTGCATCAACTCTTTCATCCAGCCGCCACCTCAGAGGAATAGATTTCCCAAAGAGTATTTTCCACAATACACTGCTGCTGCCTCTGAGCTGTATCTGGATCTCCCTAGTCCTAATGAGCCTGTTAAACAAGTCGGATGACCTTGGGCTTCTCCAGGACTTTGTCCTTGAATCATTGTGAAAGCAAAGAAGAGCAGCATTAGATGCAAGTGCACACACTGCACCAACGTACTCGTGTCAGCCCAGGCTGCTAGCTAAGCTTGCCCTGCATGATCTGGAGACAACAAAAACAGACTACCCGAGGTACAGAAGTTCAATGAAATGAAAAAAACAGGGCGAGAATAAGAAAGAAACATCCCAGTCCTACAGACTCAGCAGCCTTTCACTTCTAAGTCCCTTTGAAGCTAGAAGGCCAATAAGACTATTCTTTTTTTCTTTAAGAAAGGTCAGAGTTTATTTCTAGGCCTCTCTAGCACCGACAAAAAGCAAGATCAGAGAAATGGCAGCATATTTATATCACTATTCATTCAGTCCCATACTCTACATTTGTCTCTATCACAAATATGGAGCACTTCCCCTGAGCCAGGCACCGCACATGAGTCAGCTAATCCCAAAACAGCCCTGCAAACCAAGTCTTATTATTCCTTTTCACAATTTGGGAAACTGACGTTCAGAGGATCACCTCCAGTTAGAAAGAAACAGAGCCGGATGTTGCACTGTCTGCTCTCCCCAGTGCGCTGCACGGCTCCCTCACTCTCCCCTCTTTAGCACACGACACCAACTAATGCTTGAGTGACTACTGAATATAGCCACATTCTCAGGGCCACTCCAAGTCAGAACCATCTTATAAAAATGCGAATACAAGGTCATGTCACTCCATTCTTAATGCACTCCACTGCTAATGAATTCTCATCGCGCTTAGAATAAAACTGAAATTCTCTGTCATGGACCTTGGGTGGTCTGGCCCTGGCTTAGCTCTAGAGCCTCATTTACACTCTTTCCATCACTTGCTCTGCTCCAGCCATCCTGCCCTTCTTTCGGTTTTCAAGGTTCCCCTCATTCCCTCATAAAGTCTGCCCTGGTCTTTTGCCTGAAGGGTCTCCTCACAGATCCTGAAGTGGCCGATGCCTCACTGTTCAGATGGCAGTTGAGAGAGTGGCGGTGAGTATGTATGTATTTACGAGTTGACTGTCTGTGTGTCTAGGTATAAGGATACCAGCTATAAGGGAAGGTAACATGAGAGGGACCATGTCTCATTCACTGTTCTATCCTCATTGCTTAGGACAGCATCTGGTATACAGTAGGTGCTCAATAAATAGTTCCTGAGTAAATTTCATCATTTATTACCAGAAAAATTCAAAATGTTGTCATCATCTTTTCACTGGCTATTAGCATATATTTGGCATTCGCAAAATATTGAAGGCTAACATTGGCATGAGCCTGATTTTGCCATTTTCATATGCAACATGTAAATATCGTTTAATAAAATGCTAATTTTCTCTCATATCCACAGCTATTCTAGATTCAGAATCTGTTTTCTATGTTACTAATAAGTTTTTTTTAAAAGATGATTTCCCCTGGGGCCGGACCGGTGGCGCAGCGGTTAAGTTCGCACGCTCCGCTTCAGTAGCCTGGAGTTCATCGGTTGGGATCCCGGGTGCGGATATGGCACCGCTTGGCAGGCCATGCTGTGGTAGGTGTCCCACAGATAAAGTAGAGGAAGATGGGCACAGATGTTAGCTCAGGGCCAGGCTTCCTCAGCAAAAAGAGGAGGAGTGGTGGCAGATGTTAGGTCAGGGTTAATCTTCCTCAAAAAAAAAAAAAAGATGATTTCCCATAAATATTTTATGTTGTTTATGATTCCTTATTTTGATCGTTCAATTTTTTGTTGCATATTGAAAATAATAAGGTTAAATAAGTATCTGCAAAGTGGAATTGACTTATTAACAAGGTCCCAGTAAAACACATGGCGTCAACGCCAGCTTCCGCTTGGCAATACTCACACCGAGTTTCATCTGTTTGCTAGCTCCTGCCCTCTCTCTGCTCGACATTTCAACATATCCATCCTGCCTTTAGAACTCTGCTAATTCTAATCCTTTCTACCAATTCTGAGAGCATCACGCTGCCAGTGAGGGGTTGAGACATTAAACTGACCTGGCAGGGGCTAATTTCCAACTGTGAACCCCATTTCTAATGGCTGGGTTTTTATAACATCCATGACATTTGGAGAAGGCATCCTGACTCTACCACATATTGGCTGTGTGGGTTTGGATGAAATGACTAAAAACCTCCCCTAACCTCAGACTCCTCATTTGAACAATGGATCTCCAGGAAACAGGCTCCGGTCTTTAAGATTTGTGTGCGGGAGACTTGTCGGCCAGTGCTTTTGGGAACGTCACACCAAGGGAGGTGATGGAAATAGGACTGAGCTGAGCAAATGAACTGCGATGCTGCTGCAACAGAGGCCTCAGCTGAATCTACTGAGGCTCTGGAGCTGGATGGCCCTTCGGTGATGTCCCCCATTGAGACTGGGAATTGAGGCCATCAATCAGTCACTGGATACGGCCTGCTCCGGGCGTGAGTGTGACCCTGGGCAAGGTGGCTGTCTGTGGTTGAGAACAACTCCCGATAGGGAGTCAGGCAAGAGCCTTCAACTCCAACACTTGGGGGAAGCTGGGGGAGTGAATGGCTCAGTCTTTAAGGGGGGGTCTGGGTGGTGCCCCTCAGCATCCACTGCATGGGGTTCATCATCTTTCTTTGCCAAATTTCACGTGATGTCAAGTGAGATCGTTTGTGTTGAAAGCATCTAGCCTGGACCCTGCCACTAGATGGCATTCAATAATGATTGACCAGCTACACTTTTCAGTGATAGAAAGGACTGGACTAAGTGGGCTGAGTCAGACAGCTACATGTTGGACCTTTGAAGACAGAATTTTGGGGATTTGTAGTATCAAGCTTAGGCTGACTGGAGTCTAACCTTTATTACAGAATTTTTAAAATGACTTCTATTTTTAGGCTCTAAGCTAGCCTATCAATATAATATTTTCTAATTATTTCATATTAGCTGGCCCAAACGAGATTTGCAGTAGAAACAAGGAAATTGTAATAGATCCCCTGAATGAAGAGAAAGTCATATATATGTGGTTATTGCTTTTACAAACTAAGAATTCACACTCCTCTTAATGGAATAGTGCCCAGATTTTAAAGAAATTTCTCCAATAAATATATTTTTTACACATATTAATTGACAATCTTATGAGATAAATACTTATTTCCCCATTAATAGAGAGCTGTACGTGACTTCCTGAGTTGCAGAATTTGTAAGCGACAGTTACAGCTTCTGATTTTGACTATTACGCCATCTCCACTCCTCGTAATACCACAATGATTTTGTTTTCTACTTCAAAAATTTGTCTTCTTACTGTATAATCAGTTAATTCTTTCATTCCATTATCACACTTTTTTTTTTTTTACCACTGATTATATCCCAAGTCCAGGCTGCAAGATGAGTAACACAGCACCCCTAAATGCGGGCACTCACATGGGTAGACAACGGGTAGTGATGTACAGGGAACGAGGCATCGGACCTCCACGGACTGGATCCACGGCGGATTCAGTCACCACAGTATGTACAGCCAGCCTATTCCTACGGTTGTCAAATTTCTTAAGGAGAAGCAGTCACTTCCAACTTCAAATAAATACCAATAAAGAGTGAAGTTCTTTTTCAACCCTTCGGGTGACAAATAACATCCTTAGAACAGGCTGTTTCTTCCCAAGCAAACCTCCTGAATACATGCTATTTAGACTCCGATATAAACGTAACTTAATGGTCAAAGGAAAATCACTATCTCCTGGAATTGTACATTTTATGACTCTAATAAGGGGTGACAATGGCTCTGTTGTTAATATTTTTGAAATCCAATACAATCACGATTACACTAATACAGGATGGTTTTCAAGGGAACAAACATAACATAAAGCGTTCCTTTGGAAAAGTCTCCAACGAGAGCTCTCTTATGACACGGTATCTCCCTGGAGACTGGTTATGGAATTTTCTTGCAGAAAACATTTTATGCGACGAAAATGGAGTGCATTTGTTTCCTTGGAAACAAACCCTTTCACCTTCATTGCACAGAATTTTAAGCAAAGAAAATTTAGTAATTAGGCCCAGAATCTCCCTGTTTTAAACCAGTGGAATTTCAAACACATGATATTATTAGAAATAATGTGATAAAACCCACTTAGCTCAGCTGAGGTCAAGCAAATAAACCCTTACGTGACTGGGAAGCATAGACAGCTGGCGTTCCAAACACTGACACCGAATTACCTAAGAACTCTTGTACTTGGTTAGCTTAGAAAATCCCTCCATTGGAACATCAGCTGACAGAATAACCACAGTCAGAGAGGAAAAGCTAAGAAAGGCATAAGTGGAATAATAAAAATATTAGTTATTCTACCACTGAAACAATTTATTTTTATTTGATATTAGCAACAACAGAGGCATATAAGAAAGTTGTTGTCTTCATTATCCCAATTACATATTCAATGAATTGCCAACAGTTTGCTAGATGAGGAATTGGCCATTTTTCACGACTCAAATCAAATATCTCTTCTCAAAATACTTCCCTGACTTGCTCTGCAGAGTAATTATTCACTCCTTTTTATTGTCTGTTAGTGTGTGCCTCTGATGTTTGCCACAGTGACACTGCATTTCGATTTTGGACAATTCTCTCTCTCTCTCTTCCCCTCCCTCCATAGACGACAAGTCCTTGAGATCAGCCGCCTTTTCTGATTTACCCTCATATCTCCACCACTTAACAAGTGTTAATACATATGGGCTTTAAATTAACATTTAATAAGTTCTTGACAGATGGATGGATGGATAGATAGGTGAGCCAAAGTGTCTGCCCTCCAGGAGCCCAATCTAGTGAAGATTCCAATTGTCATAGGCAAAATATGGGGGACAATATACAGAAAGAGTCTGGCTCAACCACTACAAAGTCATGTGGCCGTAGCAAAATCACTTTGCCTTTCTGGGTTTCAGTGTCCCCATCGAATTAACTGATTAGATGACTCCTAAAGTCATTTTCAACAATAGTACATTCCATTCCATCATTCTAACATCTACTTAGATATTGCTGAAATCTGAGCACCGTACACTCTTTTTCAAAGTGTCCCTTTGAATAAAATTTAAGCAAGTACGTGTGTTCTTTCTAACACCAGAAATTTTACATTTTATCTAAATTGCATCAGCATACAATTAGACCCTTTTTCACATTACCGTCAATCTGCTCTCTTCAGAACTAACCACGGAGAATGATCATTTCCCATTCGAAGCTATGGCAAAAGTAAGCTTTTTTTTTTGGTGCCTTCCCAGCTTCCCTGGAACTGCATTTCTGTATTATGCTAGTCCTGTTGCACACATGCTGATGTCATTAAGAACATCACCTCTCATAAGACAAATCCACAGTTTGAGAAATAAAATTAAATGCTTAATAGCATCACACATTCCTTTCTGTGTAGAATAGTTGTCTTTAAACTTGCTAATGAAAATAATACCTTGCATTTGCTTCGCATTTTATGTTTCAAAGAGCTTTCACATTCATCACCTTGCATATGGGAACATTTTAGAACTTTTACGAGCTGAACAAAAATTATATATTATTATCTTTATTGTGATATGATAACCTGGTGACATAGACAGGAGGGTAAGAATCGTTATCCAAGTGTCCAAGGTAAGAAGCCACAGGCAGGCCCAGGGATCTCTTGGGGTCAAATGTACTGGGACTTCTAGGTATTTTGTTCTTGGTCTAAAGGCGCTCGTGATTCAATAGATGGCATACACCACAACGAATTCGCTTTTATTTGATGAATAGAGGGTGAAAGCGTCTGCGACGATCACTTAATGGCAACATTTACCAGTTTAAAAGAATCAGAATGATACTAAAGCCTTCAAAAAAAGAAAAAGAAAGTAGTAAAGGAGGGAAGAAAAGAATGGGGGAGCGGGAGGGTGGCTCCACTCAGATCCCACCACTTCACTTGAGCAATCAAGCTGAGAATCTGTAATTCAAATATCTGAAAGTGCTGGTGAATATGAGTATTTTAGGAAGCAAGGTACACAGACACACAAAGATACTGAGAAGGGATGGCTTTCAAGTGGCGTCAAGAATGTCAGATTTGTACACTTTCTTGTCAAACCTTGAGGAGCTCAGTTATCACGCCTGTTGAACCCACAGTTATCAGAACAGGCTTAAGTCACGCTATTTTCTCCTGTAAAATCACTGTCCTAACAAAAAAGTATCAGAAATTCATTGTTCCACCTATTTCAAGTAGAATATGCTTCCTAGTATGTGGAAAAGTACTGATCTTTTCAAATGTCAAGGTATGATAGGCTGGATGTTCCCAGTAAAGGAAAAAGAAAAGAGAAACACATAAATGGTCAAAGCATAGAGCTCTTGAAAAATCCCAAAGAAACCCAAGACTCCCTCCGCCCTTACATTGAAAACATGTCATATCGCAGACAAGTTTCTCTGTCTCCATCAGAGAAGAGAAGAAGGCCTCTGCAATATGGCTACATTGTCCCAAAAGTGACCTAATGGTTCTGTTTGTAAACTTAACCCACTTATCAGTCAGCCTCCAATAATTCATTTTCTTCATTATATGGACCTGGGTATGGATTCTACATGTTATTTCATAACAATAATTCTTTTTCAATATCAAAATAAATCTCTTAGGTCTAAAATTAAATAAGAAACAGTATAATTTATTTCTCTTCATCTTTTTAAAAGAGCCCGTCTTCAATGAGGACAATAACAGTAGCAATAATACTCACCGAATACTTAACACGTTCCAGGCACTGTTCTAAGTGTTTTGCATCATTAATGCATGCATGTTCTCAAGAACCCTATGAGGTGAGTATTATTATTATCCCATTTTGCAGACAAGAAAACTGGGGATCAAAGAAGTTAAACAGCTATCTCAGGGCTCCACAACCCGTCAGTAGTAGCACTGGGATTGTTACGCAGGCCGCGTGACTCCAAAGTGACTGCTCTTAACTGCTACATTATGTTACAAAGGGAGAAAGGAAGCAGGGAGGCAGAAAGGAGGAAAGCAGGATGGAAGGAGGAAGGAAGAAAAGGAAGAGGAAGGAAGAAAGGCAGGGAGAGAAGGAGAGGAAGGAGAGAGGAGGAGAGAAAAGTTAGGAGGATGAAAGGGAGACAGAAAAGGAATGTGAAAGGAGATAATTTATTTAACTCAACTTTCAAAATGACAGCTTAGCTCTCGCAATGAGCAGATGTGAAACTCAGCTAACAAGCCATCGAGAACACTTTTGTGAGAGTGAAGAATGCTAACACGCTCCTGTTAGACAGTCGGGGGAGGGGAAGTCATAGCAGAAAAAAGAATGCTCTGTTCCTTCCTGGACTGCCTACCCAGAACTGCGTTGGACCACTTTCCCTGAAAGCTGCTACTATTCAGGGAATGGAAAAAATAAAGAGAAATTTTTCACCATAAAACTTAACTTGATGCAAACGTAAGGGGCCATTTTTCTTTTTGAACAACAGAGGTTAAGGCACAGCCTTCTTGGCTAATTCTTAGTCATGGACAAAGAACAAATATAGCTCCTTTAAGAGCCTCATAACTCACCGCTGCCTAACCTCGGCAGGCCTGACGTTCCTGTGACGATTAGCTGGTCCCAAATTACCCCTCTAGCTTATTGCCCGTAACTGCCCTCAGCTCAAACTGAACTATTGTTTTTTTCTCAAAATTACTGCATGCTTGTCCACCCGAAAGCTCAGTTTTCTTTATGTTTGACCAAATCCTACATTTTTCCAAGGCCCAGATGAAATGCCCCCTCCCCCCCAGTTTCCCTGATGATCTGTCAGAAGTGCTCCTTCCTTCCTCTGAATTCTTGTCTAACTTTGTCTGCATTTGTCTTTACCCTCTTCACTTTCTTCTTGAATCTCTTACCTGCGTGATTCACTCTGTCACTTCCTTGGGGTGGACTGTGACCCCCCGTGAGGCAGCACTACCATCTGGTCTATCTTTATAGACTTCATGGTACTTAAAAGACTGATTTTTAGGGGCCGACCCCGTGGCGCAGCAGTTAAGTTCACATGTTCCGCTTCTCGGCGGCCCAGGGTTCACACCAGTTTGGATCCTGGGTGTGGACATGGCACCAGTGGCTCACCATGCTGTGGTAGGCGTCCCACGTATAAAGTAGAGGAGGATGGGCATGGATGTTAGCTCAGGGCCAGTCTTCCTCAGCAAAAAGAGGAGGATTGGCAGTAGTTAGCTCAGGGCTAATCTTCCTCAAAAAAAATAAAAAAGATTGACTTTTAGATAGTGGACAAAAAGATATTAAATAAATATTTATTTAATTTCCACAATATACACATCACGATCAGCACATATGCAAGATCACCTGTATAACATGTGGGGCCTATGAAATGACTTTAATGAAATTCTATACACCCAGAAAAAATAGTAAGAAAATAAATAGTTCTCATGATAAAGTCTACAGAGGCCCCCGACTCAAATGCCTGTAGGGACCGTGGAGGCAGCATTCACGAGAGAAATCAGAAGTGGGCCTGGTAGGAAGACCAGGGACAGACAGGGACCAGGGCAGATGGAATGTGCAGACATACCCCTCCAAAGTGCTCGCCTCGGAGCGGACAGGAGCTGGAAATAGCTCTTTGTTACTGCATGGGAAGGCTGGCCGACGGGGCTAGAAATGCGGATTTTGATGTGAAATCTTGCAATTTTTATCTCTCTGCAAATAATCGTTATGATTATTTTTGTGTTTTTCATTTTAATAAAACACTGTACAGGCAAAGAAAACCCGTTTGTATGCTGAATACAGGCTATGATCATCATTTCATCATTTATTTTGTATTTGTTCCACTTGTTCAATGTTTCTCCGTTTCTCTTTTCTTGCCTTCTTCTGGCAATATCAATTACTATTTAATATTTCATTCTGTCTCATCTATCGACATTTCCAGCTATACCATTTAGTGTTACTTTTTAGTTGTTGCTCTAGAGATTACAATATCCATCTTTAATTTAGTACTAACTTCAAATAATATTATACTATTTAACAGACAATAGAAGAAATACAACTGTAGAATTCTATTTATTATCCCTGTCTCTTGTGGTCTTATTTTCATATGTGTTAATTCTACAATATATTGCTATACTTTTTACATTAAATATATTTAATATTAAAATATATTTAAATAAATTTTATGAATTATATTTAACTCTATTAAATTTTCTTAAAATATATTTAGAATATTAAATATATTTTAAAATATTTAAAATAATAAATACATTTAATGCAAAAAGAATAGCACTGTATCATGAAATCTTGCAATTTTTATATCTCTGCAAATAATTGTTATGATTCTTTTTGTGTTTTTCATTTTAATAAAACACTGTACAGGCAAATAAAACCCATTTGTGTGTTGACCCCAGGCTGTGTTCACCAGCTTGGATATCAGGCCTCCAATTTTCAGGGCAGTATGACGGAAAGACAGGGAAGCAGAGATCTGCGACATTTATACGAGACCCTGTGAGTCTTTTCTCCAATTGTTGCCATCACTACTGGGCAGGGGGAGGAATTACTTACAGTAAATTTTCCCCAGAGACCTGGGAAGGGTGAGGTGCCCCCAGCCGTGGCATCTGGGTTGCTTAAACACGGAAATTTGTTGTCTCACAGACCTGGAGACCAGAAGTCCAAAATCACAGTGTCAGCAGGGGGGTTTCTTCTGGGGCTGTGCAGGGAAATCTGTCCCATGCTTCTCTCCTAGCTTCTGGAAGCCTCAGGCATTCTTCGGCTCCTAGACAGTAGCTCACTGCATCTTCACATTGTCTTCCCTCTGTGCATCTGTCTCTGGGTCCAAATTTCCTCTTTTTATAAGGACACAGTCATATTGGATTAAGACCCACCGTAATGACCTCATCTTAACTTAATCACCTGCAAAGAGCCTATTTCCAAATAAGGTGCCTTCACAGGGACCAGGGATTAAGACTTCCACATCTTTTTGGGGGATACAACTTAACCCATAACAGTGATATTGTCCAAAAGCCAGCACTTCTGCAGAGTTCTTTCTGCTCCTTGGTAATCCCAACAAAAGTCTGTGCCAGGAAGAGAGAACTGGGAATTGTGGCAGTAACGTGAGTTAAAGGGCAGTATCCTGGATCACAGAACTGCTTTTCTACTGTACTTTATGGAGAATGCTGGAGACAATACTATTTCTCCTGAGAAATAAGGATATTTCCTCCCTCCCTGTAATCTGAGGATATGCTCAGTTACCAATATGTGTTGCCAGATGCAAAGCAGCTGTTCTGTGTGTCCCACTCGGGACTAATGGTCTCAAAGGATCAGGTTCTACCTAATTCTACAGAACTGAATGTACCAACTGCTCTGTACACACACCGGCCAAAGTCACAGTGAAAAACACACTGCCAAGCTTCTGCAAATACATGAACCACATGGTAAAGAGGCCTTCTGAAAGCATCTCCCACCAGGAACTCCTGACGCTCTGCTCCCCTATTTCCTTCTCAAACACCTTTGGAATTCAACCAAAACAGAAATTATCCAGAATCCAGCTGGGCCACTCAGTTAGATACATGGAAATGACATAGGTCATAAAAGAGACTCTTCTGTCTCTGAGGCGCTTCTTACGTGTAACTTTGAAAACACCAATTTCTCTCTCTGGATGAATTCTGCTACTTGTAAAATGAAGAAGGTGATATATAAAGATGAAGAAGGTAATACACGTAGAGGAGAGAGCATTAGCCTTTCCTGTGAGAATCTGGGAAGTCTTCACTAAAGAGGTAACATTTGAACTCTTTTTGAAAAAATTGATGAGGAATTCACCAAAGAACAAAGAGAAAACAAACATTCCAGGAAAGGGAAAAGCGTGTGCAAAAGTAGAGAGGAAAGAGAAAACATGGCACCTTAGGAATGAGTGAGGAATGTATCTACTCAATTCTTAAATGCCACCAACTCTAAGACAATTCAACGATGTGATAAATGTAATAATGGTTTTGTTGTGGGGCTTTTTTTTTTTTTTTAGAAAGAGAAGTACCAGAACATTACCTGTACATATCAATTTTTACACAATCCTCTTTTCAAGCAATGATGATACACAAAAAAGAAAAATGTCCAGAATCAAGGAAAAACTAAATGATCTGAAAAATTCCTTCCAGATTTAATATTTTATAAGTTGGTGGGCTTCCAGGGTCCCAGAAACTAACTCAGTTTATTAATGGAAAGTTGAGTACTCACAATGGATAAAATTCTATGCTGAGTGCTATGGGGAATACAAAAATAATTTAGAAATAGGTGTTCCCTTGGAAACTTAAAGAGAAGTCTAAGTAGATTCTGTGTGTGTTACTATCACATCTCTTCCAACGTGTACACTTAATCTGCTAATTTTTCTGCACTCAAGTACAATCTTAAATCCACCAGTATTAAATGTTACCTTGCCAGGTAATTTCCATAATTATACCTTATGAAGATCTTTTGGCCTCCCGAGTTTTCTAATGAAATTGTTTTAAATCAGTATCACAACAGAGTGGTTACTCATAAACAGTCATGAAGAGGGTCAGAAGGAATTTCTTATTAAGACTCAAGTACCTGGGTGCATGAATTTGATTTAAGAAGTTGAGAAAATCTCTATACCACTATCAATCTTTTTTTTTTTTTTTTGCAACTAGTAAGAGCTTTCTTGAAAAGACAAAGGGATTGCAGGCAGCTAGAGCAGCTGGAGTCGTGCATAATCTACATCTAGTTAACTATGTGCAGCCCACATTCAACAATTTTTCTGAATGTCTGTTTTACTTTATCCACAGGTGTTTGTCTTCTTTTCCTCCTTAGATATTTAAAAAATAAAAATGGAATTTTCAACAATCTGGTAAGCACCCAGTGGTGAAGAGAAGTGGGCAGCAGTCTGTCATCAGCACTTTGGAAGACCAAAGCTGGAGCAAGGAGTGGGAAACGATGAAGCAGGGCACAGACTCAGGCTGGTGATGCCCTGGGGGTTTCAGTTGAAAAGGGAGCTATAATGAGCCCTCAGCTGGAAAACTGCAAAAACAGCCAAAAGTCTTCACATAGACTTCCAGATGTTTATACCCTTACCCCAGTTCTCAGGCAAAAAATTAGAGCTCCTCTAAAGAATTGGACTCAACCATGTGGTGAAACCTCCCAGGTGTGTTCATCGTGGTGGAGGACAAAAGGGAGGGCAGCAGGAAGTACCTAGGTCAATGTCCTGTCCATTCACTCTGCCTGATCACCTTAAAGCCAGACCTACATTACACACAAAACTCCAACCTGCATTTTTTCTTTTTTGTGTAGGGAAAGAGTCTCCCTGAGCTAACATTTGTTGCCAATCTTCCTCTTTTTCTTCCTCCTCAAAGCTCCAGTGCATGGTTGTACATCCTAGTTGTAAGCTCTTCCAGTTCTTCTATGTAGGCTGCCACCACAACATGGCAACTGACAGACAGGTGGTGTGGTTCCGGGACTGAGAAGCGAACCTGGAGTGTCCAACCGGTGAGAGCGCCAAAGCTTACCACTAGACCGTCAGGGCTGGCTCCCAACCAGCATTTTTATTGACTCATTCCTAAATATGAACAGACGATCAAGAATCATCAGACATTTGAGGAAAGTCTACAACATGAGAGAGACCCTGATAAAGAAACAAGAAATAGAGATAATTTGACAAAGTTTTCAAAATCTGGATATACCTATGCAAATGAACATCCGCCTTGATGAGTGTTTCAGTGGAAAAGTAGGTTAAGAATCGTCTCCTAATGTTTGTTCTATCTCTCCAGATTTCCTGCCTTTGCTCATTGATGAGCATCCTACAGGCTATGCTTCAGGAGCCCTAGAAATCTTGACTAACACAATTGAGGAAACAATAGAAACAGAATGTTGCCCATGCTAAAAACTGCAGGATAAAGTATTATATGTAAAGAAAGTAGGAGAGTTGAGTATAAAACCATAGAAACACAGGAGTCAAAAAAGTAGATTTGGCATTGTCAAGTTAGAATATCCAGGGGATATTTCTTAAAAAATGATGAGTATACAATTCTGAATCTGTAGGACACCAGAATTTGGACAAAATAGCGTTGTCATTAGTTTTTAAGGCAAGGACATTTTATCAGGATTCCCTGCACCCAAAGCAAAATATGCCAACAGTCGACTCTTTCTGCTTAGATTCCAGCCTTGCAGAGCTTCCAGGTGATTTGATAAGTATGTCTGCCCCACTGATCAAAAGGGAGGAAGAAATTTTCAGACAGTGGATATGTCCAATGGAAAGTCTCCACGGTTCCAGCATTCTATATCCTATACCAGGCGATTCTGTTTGATTAGCACATTATTGATTTCCTAGTGTCTGATTAAAGCTTATGTAGGGTTAGAATCAAATTTTGGACCTCAACTCTTGATGAATTCACAAAAATAATGCCACTCTGCATTGTTCAGGCTGGGTAGCTAGGTTGGCTCCTTGCTTGGCAATAATCCTCTCTATTTAGTGTGCATTTCTCTATAACAGTTGTTCTCAATTTTCACTGCACATTAGGATTATCTGGGGAGCTGGTAAAAAATTCTGATGTGTGGACCGACTCCAGATATTCAGATTCATTTGATCTGTGGTGGGACCTGAGTGTTAGTATGTTTTTAGTGCCTTCCAGGTGACCCAAAGTAAGCAAGAGAAGAGAACCAGTGCTCTGAGGAAAATCATCGTAGGTCAGGAGTTGAAACTGTTCCTGGGCTGCTAACAGCTCAGTGTGAATCGCATCATCCATTTTGAATATCAATACTATCTTGTTGATGTTTATTATACCCATTTTTGCTCCTTGATCAGACAATTTCAACAGGGCGAAATTATGGGGGAAAGGCTGTTAAGAGAGAAGACAATTTTTTGATGCTTGGAACTTCTCAATAGATTGGATTGCAAACTCTGTAAACTTGGAAGCCTTTGAGGTTGAAAAAAATTCAAAATTGTCTGTGGGCTGTTGTATGCAAGGAGATTCAAAAATGAGTTAGACACGGTCTCTGTTTTCAGAGTTTTCAATTTAAGGTTCCGTCTCATTTTAAGCTTGTATAATTTGCACATCAGTTATCTTATTTTTATCAGACCAATAATAAAATTCAGAACCAGGTATTAGTACTTTCTGTTTTTTCCTGGGTTTCAATTTTATTTAAAAATCAACTTTATTATTTGGTGCTTTATCTCCCTCTTACTAGCTATAAAACCTTAGGCAACGTAAACACTCCAAACCTTAGTTTCCCCATCTCTGAGAAGGGGTTCATAAGAGGAGAAGTGCTTCCCTCAAAAGATGCTTGCAAGCATTAAATGAATTATGTATATAACATTCTTAGCACAGTGTCTAACACAAAGTAAGTGCTTAACAAATGTTTATTATTACCTGTTAACTTGCAAAACAATATATTCAATGACTAATCTACTCTTTTCTTCCAACTATTATTAGAGTTTAAAGAGACTGAGATATTTATAAGAATTCCTCTAACTCATTGGCAAGAACTCTATTCAGAGTGTATGTAGTGAACACATTTTTGCATTTTATAAAAGAGATATGAAGAGTAAGAAACACCTAACGAATGGAATTATGTTCTCTGTTAATCTAGTAACAAGGGCTGCTTAGACAGACATTCAAAGCACATTTTATAATCAGCTGTTTCATTTCTTCTTCATGTTTGGGCTCTTCACTCTCTTGGAGCAGCTGTATAATTCAATGATTAGAACTATCTTATTATGAACTAGCACAGTGAATGTAGGACACATGTATGAAAATAACGGGATCTTGTATTAGGAAACGATTACAGCACAAAGCACCACAAGCAATTTTGTACTCACTTGTCTTGATGAAACCCATTTTTTGTTTTATAAATCATTAGGTATTTTCCAACTCTGCAAAATAATGTAAATGGATGTTTTCCCTCACAGAATGCTAAAGTAAAATTTTGATGGCAATTATAATTGTAAATTGATCACGAGCTCTGAAATACCAAATGTAAATAAAGCAACTCAAAGCATGGGACATCTGGAGCAACGCAGCCATGTAACTCTGAGTTTGTTCCTGCAGTGCAAAATGTCCTAGCTGGGTAAACAGATTAACCTTTCAGCATGCTCTCTGCACATCTGATTCAAATCCATGGGGGACAGCATCTTTCAGTGCTTGAGAATTCTAAATGTGATCCCACTTTTGTCTCAAAAACTTAATGTCAAGGGAAAAGGAACCTTGGCCTCTTCAGGCGCGGTCACAGTCACCAAAGGCAAACCCCAATACCATCTCTTTGTTTGGGGAAGTACTAGATTCAGAAGGGGAAGACCCAGTTTAAGGTCTGCTCTGCTGTTTCCTTCCTGTGTTATCTTGGGAAAGTCACCACGTTTCTCTGAGTCCCTGTTTCCTCCTTTGTAAAGCGGGAAAGACACCACATCCTCCACAGAAGTGCTGGGGGGTCTGTTGATTCATGGGGCCTGAAGCCCTCAGTAAACTGAAAAACACTTCAAAACAATTAAACATAGCAAGTAAGGCATGGATGCACCCACGCTAGAGGCCTGGGAGGAAAACACAGACAACAGCAGAGCCTAAGGAAGACTAGGTCTGTATAATAATCAGGCAGCTTGAGTGGTAGAGGCATCATGCAGCCTGGTGCGTCCTCACCTCCCTGTTTATGATGTCATCTTGGCTATCTGGATGAAATGAGACCCTGTGTAGAGCATCCGGCTCACAGGGGACAGCCAGGAAGGCTCTGCTTATCCACTTTCAAGTACTAACCTCCGACTTATTTTTGCTATGTTCATGTGTTCACATGGTTATTTAATTCATTCATTCAACAGACATCTAGCAATGCTCCATTGGTGGAAAAAATGATATAATTCTATTCTCATTAAGGTTTTGGGTGAGACAGACATTCAATAAATAATTTCTGTAAATATGTAATTATAAATTGTAATAAATGCTCTCAACGAAACATCTTAAAAGGAAGCAACACAAGCACATCCAACTTGGAAGAGTGAGGGATGATTTCCAGCTCTTTATCACTGCCTTGATTTTTCCAGCCTGTCTCTCTTTTCTCTACAAATAAACTTAAGCTCCTAAGTATCACTCAGTAGTTATAGTTCTTTGTAATCCTCCCAGCATCCTGCTCAATTCTTTGTCTATAATAAGTACTCAATGTATATAAAGTTTGTTTCTTTTCTTTTCTTTTTTTTTAAAGATTGGCATCTGAGCTAATATCTGTTGCCAATCTTCTTTTTTTCTTCTTCTTCTTCTTCTCCCCAAAGCCCCTCAGTACATAGTTGTATATTCTAGTTGTGAGTGCCTCTGGTTGTGCTATGTGGGACGCCACCCCAGCATGGTCTTGATGAGTGGTGCTATGTCTGCGCCCAGGATCTGAGCCTGTGAAACCGTGAGTTGCCAAAGCAGAGTGAGTTAACTTAGCCACTTGGCCACGGGGCCAGCCCCATGAAGTTTGTTTCATACACTGCCCTTTTGTCATTATACTTGTCTTGGATTTATCCTTGGATAAAACACAAAGGTCCTAAAATGGCAGAGCTCTATGCTCATGTAGACTCATAAATTGTGGGTTCCCAATACAAAAGATTTAGTCCTGATAAGGACGCTGGGACCATTCAGTCACTTTAATTTGTAGGAGACAGTGATTGTCATGAATCTGAATTGTTCTCTTTTGGTAGGGAATCATAATCAGACAATACAAAAATGCCTGATCAAAGGAAGTATGAGCCTTTCTAATCAACTACAAATTAGGCCAGACTCTGGATCTTAATGAACATACCACTCGTGGATCCACCGCCAGTAGACAAGGACAATGCCCTTCTTCTCTAAGCCTCATTCTGCAAGTAATCACACCTGCAAATGTTTCTGTGGCATAAACAAAGCCCAGACTGTAATGAGAGTCACTAATCAACAGCTGTTAGACACTGACAATTATGCTCACTTGGGGCTGAAAAGGCAAAGGAACATGATTTAAGATCATGTTTTGAGACACCATAATGGCAACAGAAAAAAAAAATAACTATAATTTTTTTTAAAAAGCCACTCAGTAGGATAGATTTTCCAGCAGCTGCTTCCTATATTTGCTAGTTTGTTGTGCTGGACGTCTCCTGTCTGCTCCCTCCACATGCCCTCTCCACCCTTCCCCTATCTGCTTTACGCTACAAAAGGCTGCCTTATGTGACTTCTATCACTTGGCTTTCATGCTCCAACTTCTCTTTGTGTTCAGCCAATGGGGAGTAGAGGCAGGATAGAGAGGCATTTATTTCCCAGGCCTTCATCCAGAGGGGTCATCATGGACCAACTGAAAGGCTTATCTCTCGTTAGATGGTTGTCTCCACTCAGCCTGCATGCAACTGCTCCCTCTCTGTTCCTCTGGAGGCTTAGGGACAGTAAGGGCACAACTGTTTCTAACCTGGGCGACTGAACTATCATTGGTGGCTTCCTTTATGCATTATAAATCTCAAATCATCCTAATTTAAGAGCACAAACTGTTTCCTACCAGTATATATATATATACACACACACACACACACACATAGTCCTATTTCAGTTTTTAGGTGAAGAGAGGGAAAGTTGCTTGCTTGGAGTGACAAAGTTTGGGGCAAAACCAGTACCAGAGGGTGATCTTATCACCTAAGCCAGTGCTGTAAGGCCGTGGCTCCCAAAGCGTGGTCTCGGAACCAGCAGAAACCACATCACCAGACAACATATTAGACAGGCAGATTCTCAGCCCCTACTCTAGACCTAGGGATCAGAAACTCTGGGGTAGGACCCAGCAATCTGTATTTACCAAGCCCTCCAGGTAGGTGACTCTGATCACGCTTAAGTCTGATAACCACTGTTTTAAGGTACCATTCTAATATCAAACATACAACATAAGGAAAAGCTCCCTAATTTGACTATCATGGGAGAAAGTTCATTTTAATGGAAAGCCTAGATTAAATAATATCCTTTAAAAAGAAACAGGCGTGCCAATGTTCATAGCAGAGTTATTTACAATAGCCAGAAGGTGGAAACAACTCAAATGTCCATCAAGGGATGGATGGATAAACAAAATGTGGTATATACATACGATGGAATATTATTAAGCCCTACAAAAGAATGAAATTCTGAAACATACTAATGTGGATGAACCTTGAAGACATTAGGCTAAGTGAATTAAGCCAGACACAAAAGGACAAATATTGTACGATTCTATTTACATGAGGTGACCTAGAGTACTCAAATTCATAGAGACAGAAAGTAGCATGGTGGTTGCCTGGGGCAGGAGGGAAGGAGGAATGAGGAGTCATTGTTTAATGGGGACAGAGTTTCAGTTTGGGGAGATGAAAATGTTCTGGAGACGGATGGTGGTGATGGTTGCAACAATGCGGATGCACATAATGCCATTGAATTGTACACTTAAAAATGGTTAAAATGGTAACTTATGTATATTTTGCCACAATAACAACAAAAAGAAACAGACGTCAATTCTTTTAAAACAGAAAATAACTGCTAGAAAACCGTCTCAAAGTTTATATTATATAAAGCTTTTCTTAATGAACCTTGGTACTCAGGTCTTTTCATGTTGGTAAGAATTTGGCACACCTTAAATCTTTGATCAAAAAAGCATCATTTCCTCACTTACTTACAAACAATTCGCTAAAGTGGATAAAGGTGCTTTGTTTTATCAGCCAGGTTAACCCTCCCGATAACCTGCTGTTGCACACCTGCTTAATAGATGTTACAGAGTAAGGTTCACCCCCGCCACAGCTCGTCATGTTACTCAGCTCGTGACTGACCTAACCCTGCTAATCCACTGCCTCTGCAAGGTGCCAGCCAATTCCTAACAAGGCAGTAGGATAACGGCAGGTGCACGTTAGCGATGGTAGTAGTGGTAGTTGTCATCATCATGGTTGTAGTAGAAATAGCTGATTTTTAAACTGAGTGCTTACTACATACTAGACATTATTTTCATTGCTTTGTAAGTATTCACTCATTTATTTTCCTGACAACTATGCAAGGTCTGTACTATTATTATCTTATAAGCCTTGGAGAGGTTAAACATTGTTCCCAAGTTTACCCAGCTGGTTAAGGTGGAAGCAAGATGAAAATACAGATGGTTTGACTTCACAGCCTACGCTTTTGCCATTAAGCATTACTACCTCCCTCCCTTCGTAGCCAGCCTTGGAGGTCTAGTGGTTAAGATTCCACTCTCTCCCCACTATGGCCTGGGTTCATGTCCCGGTCGGGGAACCACCCACCCATCTGTTGATGGTCATGCTGTGGCAGCTGCGTGTTACTGTGATGCTGAAAGCTATGCCACCAGTATTTCAAATACTACGGGGTCACTCATACTGGATAGGTTTCAGCAGAGCTTCCAGATTGAGGCAGACTAGGAAGAAGGACATGGTCACCCACTTTGGAAAAAAATGGCCATGAAAATCCAGTGAGCAGCAGCAGAGCATTGTCTGATACAGCGCTGGAACGTGAGAGGATGATGCAGAAAGACTGAGCAGGGTTCTGCTCTGCTGTACGTAGGGTTGCTAAGAGTCAGAGTCCTCCGGACATCACTAACAACAGCAAACTTCTCCTTAGTAATATCTACCATGTATTGGCATTCACTATATGCCAGGAAGTGTGCTGTGTGCTTTTCATACATTATCTCAGAAAATCATACTGAAGAGTTGGAGACACGATTTGTGGATCTGTCCACCCACGGCTCTGGCACTATCTCGAGGGGTAGGCGCCTGCAGTTAGGTATGCATATTGGAACTCTCCCAATCTAGTTAAAACTGTTTGGGTTAGAGGCAGTGAGGAGCTCCAAGCTCCTCCAAATACCTCCATTCACACTTCCATACTCAGAAATGTAACATTAGTTATTATTTTGACTGTGTCCATTGGTTACTATTATCTCAAACTGTCATCAATTTCTGCTCTTTATTGAAAAACTAAGTTTAAGTAAAGATTTAAAAATTAGGATCCTCTTCACCAGTGTTGATCTGCATTTATGAACATTTTCCAACTTTTTGCTAGAACAATTGGGTTTATATGGTACCTAGACCCATCAGTAGTGCTGGAATTTTACAGTAAGGCTAACTTTTCAAATTGAAAAGTGTCAACAGTGAATGACTTGGTCTTTCTGCAGCCAGAAAAATCAGAAAATGTCTTATCTAGGAGTCCTTTACCAAACTTAAATAAATCATCTGTGTCTCATTTTAGGAAGAGTTCCACAGATTTGACCCCTGATATTCTAACAAAAACACCTCCTGCAAAAGTTTGAGCAATATTAATATGGCCACCTAACTTCACCTACAGAACCATTGTTATGTTCACTCAGAGTTCCCCCTTCATCACCAATTGCATGTGCATTCTAAAAATAATTTTAAAAGAAACTCTAAGAAACAAAAAGAACTTTAAGAAGCTTCCCAAGATATCTGTTGGTCTATTTTAGATATATCTCCACCAGGATTATTTAAAACAAAGTTTCACTAACTCCATGTCCTAAATACAATGCATTAATTACCTTCTTTAATGATCAGGTACAATGATTAGCAAGGGATAGTAAAATAACTAGGTTATTTCAGTCAATACAGATTTCATTTCTGCCTTCACCATTAGCCCTGTAGTCAAGAAACTGGGCGGAAAATTGTCAATGAGGAGAATAACATGAAGAAGAATAATGATGTAAGGATAGAGACTTCCTACACAACCAAGGGTTTGACTTAAATTCAGTCAAAAACTAGAAATTAGGCAAGCTAATTTCATTGGAAAGTATCAAATCATTTGTTTTACTTGCTTGTCAGTTGAATCAAAATAATGTAAAACAGCTCTGTAGGTAGAGTCGAATATTCTGGATACCATGCTCAAAAAATACAAGTATATATTAACACCATAAAATCACGAATAAAAGTTTAGGATGAATGTGTATCTCTTTTTAAAAAACCAGATGAAATCTCTGAAGTTTAGTTTCACCATAATCAGTGTCGAGATTTGTTGTCGCTGTTGTTGTTTTATATTGACCTTTATTTCACAGCAATGAGAGCTGCCAAAGAGCTCTTACTGTCTTGGGTTGACGCTTCTCCTCCTGAGATTGATCGCGTTCACCTGGCAGCTTAGAACAGTTTTGCATTCGACAGTAACTAATTTGTCTTCGGAAAGACTCGCTTTACCTATCTCATAAAAGGTTTAGAATCATGAAAGCTTCTAAAGGGAAAAACACTAGCAAATAACTTGGTGTTCTGCCTAGAAGTGACTACATCTGCATGACAGTCTGCTATCTCCTGAGACAAGGCCTTTAACAAGGAAAAAGTCTTTTTGATTGTCATGCTGGACTTACCACAAAAAAGTCACTTAGGAAGGGAGGTATTTTGGGCTGTTTTCTAAATGAACTAAACAGCTGGAAACTTCAAGTGCAAAAACAAAAACATAGTTTTTAAGTTCACTGTATAGCACAATCTCGAATAAATAGGGGGAAATGGGTTGACATTAAAAACCCAAGTTCATTAACGTGCTTTTCTCATTTCAGGTGAACATTAAAAATAAGGAATGATGGGGACAGGCCCCGTGGCCAAGTGGTTAAGTTTGCGCACTCTGCTTCAGCAGCCCAGGGTTTTGCCAGTTTGGATGCTGGGCGCAGACCTAGCACCGCTCATGGGCCATGCTGAAGCAGCGTGCCACATGCCACAACCAGAAGGACCCACAACTAAAAATACACAGCTATGTACCAGGCAGCTTTGAGGAGAAGAAGGAAAAATAAAAAATCTTTAAAAAGAAATAATAATGAATGATGGCTACCAATCTTAATTTAATTTGTGTGTAGTGTGTTAGTATGTTTTTATGCATTCAACATGGGCTATGACTTCCCATTTCCTGGAAAGTAATGGAGCATATGCTTTGGTATAAACAGATTCTGTAATGAAAAGGGAATTTCACTCAGAGACCACATGGAAGCCTAAAATGTTCTGACAGATTGCACAGGGGGAAAATATCTATATAGCTAATTCATTGTGTTTAATGGCTATCATACCAGCTCAATGTTATAGAATTATATTATGCTATATTATATATCATTTGCGTGTATTTATTGGCTTGGTTTTTTACTGTGTTTTTCATACCATACTGAAAACTACAAGTATAGGGTAAAAAAGGCTGCCGTGATCTTCACTAGAAAAGCCAAGGTTCCTTCTAGATCTTTCTCACACTAAATCAATGTCTATACTCTATCACTATCATCATATATGGAAAAACATTCGACTTCACTAAAAGAGGAACGCTAAGGCCATTTTTCAATGGCACACATGCTGGCCTTATTTCGGAAGTTTAAGCCATCAACTAGGAAGCAGGGCAGAACCAGGAAATCTGATGAAAGATAAAGGACAAAATCTTTTACGTTCCAGGGTTTTGGAGGAATACCTTCAGCATCAGCCTTGTCTCAGGTCCTCGAGCTTCCTAAAGGTCTGGAGATGGAGCAAGCCGCGTGAAGAAGTTCACATGAGGCAGGAGCTCTTACTCCAGGTGCTCAGCACAGCAGCAGCTCATCTAACCTTTCCGTGCAGAGTCGTGGGGAATCTTTAGCAGCAGATGCCAATTTTTAACAAAATCAGCGATTTACAAATATGCTTACAAAGCACTCCTATAACTAAACTAAATAATCCAAGGGAGGCAAAGTGATTTTGCTTATTGCTAATAACAAACCTTCATTTATTGGTTCTAGAAAATGTTATTTTCATAAAGAACCATAAGGATCCTTCTTTTTACATAATTCATTTCTTAAAAAGCAGACTGTGGTTTATTCCCTGGCATATATACCTCTAAGAGGAAAATTTTACTACTGAAACAATATTTAAGGCACGCTAGCTAAAGACTCTGGAGCCAAAGAAGCTTGGTGCGCTAGTAAACCGGACAGGAGGTTTCCGATTTCTGGTCCTGGCCGCCACTAATTTTGGGTCTTGGAGAAAGTCGTGTTCTGACTCAGGAAAGTGGGGCTCAGTTATTTCATTTGTAAACTAAAGACGTGGATCTAAGTGATCTTGCAGATCTCTTCTATTTCTGTTTTTGTTTCTAATTACAAGAGATATTTGTTTGCTTTATTTTATTGACCCATATTAAGTAAACAGGTAAGACAAATCAAAATATAGAAAAGAGGTGTAATTTGAAAGAATTTTAGCAGAAGTCCTCCAGAAGGATGTTAGAATAACCCCAGATACTTTCTCATAAGTTGAAATTGTAGGATTAAAAGGCCCTAATGGTAACCTCCTGAAACATCAAAGACTAAGTACAAAAATACTGCTCACTTCACCAACTCTGCTTGCAGCACAATTAATCCCATTATTTCCCACGTGTTAGAATGGTAATTTCTGACTTACAGAACTTAGTCTGTCTGGGACCAGCTACATTTGCATAACATTCAAAACAAAGAACATGTAGGTGGATACAGCTCTTCTCCCTGAAAGTATGACGCGATTCCATGTTGAAAGTAGAGTAATAGTACAAGGCAGAAAATTGTTTCTTAAAAACAAGCAAAAAATCCTGAAAGATTTTAGTATGTCAAACTGCCAGGGTCCATTTGAATTAACTACTAGAATCAAAGGACAAAATCTCAAAAGGTTAAACTTTAGTTTAGCTACAGAGGGGTTACAGCAAAGGTTTTAAGCATCTTGATTCAGCAATAATGCTTTTGGGGGGATGTGCAATTAAACTCTACACCTAGAATACCCTCCATACAAACACACTGAATTTGGAGACCGTATTCTCGATGAGTTCTGATACAGCTGGCCAGCAGTGGGAAATTCTAGCAAGCCACAAATAGTTCAGGCTAAACTTAAAATATCTATAATTAAATTAATAGAGAATTCATTTTTTAAATTCATTCATTGGTTGATTATGCAAACATTTGTTAAGGATTTACTTGTTCTGGGCACTGTTTTAGGACCTATGGATACTGTCATAAACACCAAAGTTCCTCCTCTCACAGAGCGTACTGTGAGGGGAGGAGGAGAGGGGAGTAAACATATAAATACATAATGTATCAAGTGGGGACAAGAGCTAGGAAGAAACATAAATCAGGGTAGTAGAAGAAAGACTAAAGAAGTAGTTCTGGTTTAGGAAAATGGCCAGTGAAGAACTCTTTGATAAAGTGACATTTGAGCAAGGACTTAAAGCAAGGAGCGAGACAGGAGATTATCTGGGTGACGTGTGTTGCAGGGAGAAGGAACATTCCAAGCAGAGAAAACACTCTGTTCTGATAATATCAATAAAGAACAGAATTCTGGAGCAATTGTTCCACAAGGACAGAGACCACATTCCTCAATTTATTCCTCAGCACCCACCACAACATTTTGCACATTGTAGGTGCTGATATGTGCTTGGCACTGAGATAAACTGACTTTAGTAAATCCACTGCCTGCTCATTTAAGTATTCAAGAAGGAAGAGACAATATGTTCACTAGCTTTAGTCTATCAGCGATGGGCTTCCGTTTTATCAGGGTTTACTGAATGGCAACTACGTGTCCAGCATTGTAAAGATAGAAAATTATTTTACTTTTTAACTGTTTAAAAATGTATATTATGCTAGTAAAAATCATAACATAAAGAAAAAGGCATTAGAAACAATAAAGTTAAAATAAGAACCAAAACTACCAAAATACATTAAATGGCATCTATTACTTTATTCTTTCAAATTGTTGAAGATTTTCATCAAGCCAGAAACAACAGATCCGAAAATTGGATTTAGTTCACAACTTCCTGGCAACCAAGGGGGTAAAAAAGTGATGGGAGATGAATTATGGTAATTCAAGTTTCAGCGTGTGTGTGTGTGTCTGTGTTTCAACAGAAGGTGAAGTATGTTTTTATACGGCCTTAATGAAAGCTATAAGCACAATATCAAAATATAGCTGAGTGAAGCCATTTATGGGAGATTTAAAGTACTTTTTTAATATTCTAACTTGATACAGAAATGGAGCCTTAAAATTTAGAAACAAGCATGTTCATTATAATCTGTAGACTACCTTTCTTGAACGTTAGTGTGTTAATATTCTTAACTAGAGGTGGTAAAATAAATGGGGTGAGTCCAATGAATGCCCAGGTCACAGCCCGAAGGTAGCTGCCAGGCTGCAGTTCAGAGAGGGGAACCCAGAGAGAGCCCGGCATTACCCCTGAACTGAGAAGATAGAGATCATAGTTCAGAGAGGGCAAAGGAGCTAGAAATTGCAAGAGAGAGGTCCAGAGACAAGGGAGCTGCACAGAGATAGAGCTCCAAGGATCTGCTGAGGGGTCCCCTTGAGTCTGGCGGAATGTTAACACGCAATTGTGTGGGAGGCAACCACCCAAGGCTGAAGAAAGAACTCATTCTGACCAATTCTCAGAGCTCACGCAGAGTTAATCACAATTCGTGTTTGCACCAGCCAGTGTGAATACATGGAGTATCAATAAGAATCATCATACAGTTATGACCACAGTAGTGAAAGTCAATTGACCTTAGACTAAAGGCTACTCTGAACCCAGTCTAACAAAGTTTAAAGGCAAGCTTCAAAAGAATCAAACTGATTCCTAGTAGCTTGACTATGCCAGAACAAAATCTATCACTATTTAAAAGAATACAACAAAATCCAGCAGCAAACAATGTAAAATCCAAATATCCAGCATCAACAAGATCAATAAACAGGGGAAAAGCCAATCAATAAAAACAGACTCAGAAATAGCAGAGACAATGGTATTTGCAGAGAAGGATCTTTTTAAAAAACGACTATAAATATGCTTCACTTGCTCAAGAATACAGAAGAAAACATGAATATAAGAAAAAATGCAAGATATAAGAAAGAGCCAATTGGAAATTTAAACATGAAAACTATAATATCTGAAATGAAAAAATATAATGCATTATACTGTCAGCAGATCAACACTGCAGAAGAAAAATATAACTCAACTTGAAGGCATAAAATAGAAACTACTATAACCAGTATATATAAAGAACTCTTTACTCTTTCAACTCAATTAGAAGACAAATAACAACGGGCAAAATATTTCAATGACACATTTCACCGAAGAAGAAATATGAATGGAGAATAAGCACATTAAAAGATCCTCGACATCATTAGTCATAAGGAAAAGGTAAATTAAAACCACAATGAGATACCATAGATGTTCAGTTGAATGGCTAAAATTTAAAGAGTAACAATATCAAGTTGATGAAAATGTGGCACACCTGGAACTCTCATACGCTGCTAGTGCGAATGTAAAGTCTTATAACCACTTTGAAAAACAGCTTAGCAGTTTCTTCTAAAGTTGAAAACGTACTTACCATACACCATCCAGTAATCCCATCCCTATATATTTACCCAATAGAAACGAAAACGTGTGTACATATAAAGACTTGTACTCACATGTTCAAGCAGGTTTATCACAATAGTACAAAAAAACCTGCAAACAACCCAAATGTCAATGAGCTGAGAAGCAGATAAACCAATTGTGAAATATCCATCCATAAATACCACTCAACAATAAAGGGGCAAACCACTGATTCATAACAACATGAATGAATCTCAAACGCATTCTGTTAAATGAAAGAAACCAGATACAAAAGACTATGCACCGTATGATTTCATTTACTTGATGTTCTAGAAAAGGCAAAACTATAGATAGGGAGAATATCAGTGATTGCCAAGGGCTGAGGTGAGAGAAGCAGACTGACTACAAAGCGGCAAGAGGGAAGTTTTCAGGAATGATGGAAATGTTCTATAGAAGCATTGTCCAATATACACATTGTGCCAGCTATATATATGTTTTAAATATCTTACCAGCCACATTAAAAAAGTAAAAGGAAACGGGTGAAATTAATTTTAATAATATATTTTATTTAATATGGTATATCTAAATATTTTTCAACATACACATAATCAATATAAATTACTAATGAGATATTTAAATTTTTTCATACTAAGCCTTTGAAATACATTGTGTATTTTACACTTAAACTACAAGTTAATTAGGACTAGCCACATTTCAAGTCATCAATAACCACAAGTGACTAGTGGCTCCCATCCTGGACAGAGCTGTTCAATATCATGACTGTGGCAGTGGTTACACAATTGGATACACTTGTCAAAACTCACTTAACCATACACTTAAAGTTTGGACAGTTTATTGTAAGTAAAACATACCTCAACAAAGCTTATTTTTTTTAAAAAACAAACAGTTAAAGTAATCGATTTGCGGGTTTGCTCACATAATAGACCTTTCTTCCCATTCTGGAAGGTGAAGCTCAAGGATAGAGAAGAAATACAAAACCAGACAAACTAGAAACAGATCTCCCTGTGAGGATTTTATAATCGAACTGGGAAAGCAAGAGTAAGACATTTATTACACAGCAATTCATACATTACACACAACACAGAAGTCGCACGGTTCAAACTTCAAGTTCAGTAAGTTAATTCTAGGAAGTAATATCACAGATTCTGAACTGGAATAAAAGAGACAGAGAATTTGACAGGTTATTTTTCTATTAATCTTGTCACTACTAAGTCCTTCGTGTGGTTCAATGCAAGAAATAGGCTAATCAGGAAACCTGATTTGCATCCTGGATATTCCACTGCTAGCTATGTGATACAATCTCTCTGACCTTAGCTTCCTCTCCAGAATAATAATAACTGCTCCACTTTTAATTGCCTCACATATAGTCGATGCTGCGTCAGGCACTTTACATCCTTCCTTTCTCTCTACAACATGACTTAGCTAGTATGATTATCCAAATTTTATAGATGAGCAAAGTAAGACTCAGAGAAGTTAAGTAACTTGCTCAAGATTGCAAGCTAGTAAGTACAGAATTGGATTTAAATAAAGGTTCTTCTAGTTCAAAAAGCCCGTGGACATTCTACTAGGCAGCTTTCTCTCCCAAAGTGGAGTTTAGATTAGATGGTCTCCAAAGATTGATGATGCTCTGTAGCACAGATGCACGAGTAGCAACTCAAATTCTAGAGTCGTATAGGGTAAGGCTGAAATTCCACCTCTGTCTCCTGAGGGTGTGGGATTGGAAAACTCCCTGAACCATGAGTCTCAGTTTCTTCATACTGTCTAGTATGTAATAGTTAAGTGCAAAGATTCTGGAGTCAGACTGCCTAGGTTCATTATTTGTGCATGATCTTGGGAAAAACTTAACCCCTCTGTTTCTCAATTTACCCCATCTTAAAACAGATGAAAACAATAACTTCTGCTAAGGTTATAAGGACACAATATGTTAATATGACGTAAGCATTTAGAATTGCGGCTGGCTCTGTAAATGTTATTAGTTATTATGACTGTGCTTCTAGATGACTTCAGAGACCGCTTTAAATTCTAAAATTTTATGATTCTACAATTTATAAAGTATTGTGCACCAATAGAGAACCATCTTCCCTCTGAGTCTATCTTTGCTCTAAATAATTCTAAAATGATTCTCAAAGTGTGTAAGCTAAGTGATTTTTGGTTTTTAGAAGATTAAATCTAATGCTGAGAAGTATTTGCTTTTAATACAATTGTGCAATACAATACAATACAAACTAAAAGAAACCAGATTTGGATTTATATGGTTTAAGGACTGTAGACTCAGTTTATTAGCTTGAAAAGTCATTAATCATTAAATTTTTATAAAATCTTAAGTGCAGCCTTTCTTCCAACCTACCACGCACATTACCTCTCTCAGAGTCTTTGTGCTTTCTGTTCCCTCTGTCTTGGTTTCTCTTCCCCCACATAGCACTCATTAGCTTCCCTGGGTTCTCTAATCAGATGTCACTTCCTCAGAAAGTCCTTCCTTGACCACCTTTTACTGTTCTCATCCATGTGTTTTACTTCATATCACTTCTTACTCCCTGACACTGAATTATAATTCATTTTTTTGTGTTTCCTATGCTGTCAACGACTTTGTTCAATGGCATATATATAATACCTAGAAATGCATCTAGCATATAGCAGAAGTTCAATTAAAAAAATATTGAACATGTGAATGATCCTCAGAGGTCCAAATGACCTCTTGATCCCTTGTAGTTCTAAATATCTGGCTCTATGATATGAGGGGCAAAAGGTAAACTGCTTTGTTATTCTTCCTCTTGATATGGAGCTAAATACATCAAATTACAAATATGTCAATTTCAAAATGAGCGCTAAACATGTAATTTTAAGGACAACTCAGTGAAGTTGTTTGAAAAATAAGTACATAAATAAATGGTTGTATTAAAAAATAGTTAAAGAAGGAATTTACTTTAGCTAAATTAGGCTTAGTGTTGCCCGTTTTCTAGAAGCCTCAGGAAGGCAAGATGAGGATAAGTCTTTGCCTCTCTCATTGCCGTCAGCCACCACATAAGGGGCTTCTTGACATCAAGACTCTGATTGAAACCACAGCACAGAGGAGTGGAAACATGATGTATTATTCTGAAAAAGCACAGCTTTTAGAACCCAAGAAAGTCCTAGATTCGAATCTCAACCTCAATGCTATCATGTCACCCAGGGTATATTATTTACAGTCTCTATTCCTCAATTTCTTAATATTATAAGAAGGACAATAACACCCACCTCGACATGTAGTGGTTAGAATTAAATGAAATGATGTACATAAAGCATCTGCTCTAACATCATCTTCAATCAATGCTGTTTCCTACCCTGTCCTCTATTCTTGTGTTCTTTGCCTGGCTCTGAGCCTTCAGTCTCCAGTTTTCCTGCCTGGATTATTGGAGCTGCTGCCTGGACTTGAAAGTTTCCTAAATTGGACGCTTAGTCCACTAGTACAGTCTGTCCAAATGCCACATTCATGCCACCAGCCCTATTCCATAGCCACTCAATTATCTCAATAATTTCAGAATTAAGTTGTCACCAAATCAAGGTCTTAGGTGATTTTAAAAGTACGTTTATGACTACAAATACTAAAGTGCAACTATGTGCCACATTTCCAAACTCTTTCTAGGTTGTCTCTCCTAAATGCTGAACATGGCCTATAAGGCCAGTCAAGGGATCCTTCTGAACCCTTGGAAATCTCCTCTCGTTCTGTGCTCACTTCTACTCTTTCAACTCCAGTCTCACTGGACTTCTCTGGGTTCCTCTTAAGTCTCACAGGCCATTTACACATGCTCTTCTCTCTGTCTATACTGTTCCCCACCCGCACCCATCTTTTCTTTTGTTATGCCTAGTCAACTCCCCATCTCTCAGCTTCAATGTTCCCTGCTCTGAGAACTGTCCTGACCACCCTATCCTCAGATCAGAACAGGTTTCCTTTTTAAACTCACGGCATCGTGTGGCTTATCTTTACAATATTTATCAAGTTGTAATTTTCCTTTTGTTTGTACTATCATTTAACTTATTATTCCCAATAATTTTATTTTTCAAGCTCCTAGAGGCAGGAATCATGTTTAATTTTATTCACCATTGTACTCTGAGTACTTGGCACACAGCTTGGCACATAGTAGGTCCAGAATAAATATCTGAATGAAGAAATGAATAGTATGCAAAGAAATATACTTTGACTCAAAATTAAAAATGCTTATGTACAGAATTCATTATATTTTTCTCCTTTTCCAAATGGTCATTACGTTAATCTGGTGATCCCCATACAAACTCTTGATTCCGTCAAGAAAAACTAAAGAAGCTATTGACCTCTGGTCATTCATTAATTCAATCTTTCATGTTTATCACAAGCCATGTTCTGTGATAGGCACTGAAGACACAAAGATGAATAGTCTATGCAGCACAAATTCTACTTCTAATTGTGTAAGCTTCTATTTCCTTCTTCTGTTGACATATTGTGGATTTTAGATATATTACCGGAGAATACAGCTACCCAATATAGTTCTTTAGAAACAAATACAGAAGGAAAAAACAATTAAGTACATAAAAGTAGTTGATGCTGGCACTGGAAATGAACTGGTCAGTAGAAGTTAATAGATACCCAATGGACACCACCAGCAGCCCTTCACATTGCCATCCAGCTAAGCCTCTGAAATACACTTAATTAATAAAAACAAGGCAGTATTATCGGGTCCCACTCTTGAGCAATTACAACTCTGCTGTCTTCATATATGACTCCTCATGTAATTATATAAAAGTGTCTAAATTTCATCTGCTGGGTAGGTCTATAGTAATAGTAAACTAGAAGAGAAAGGAAAAGTATCCCAATTTCAGAAAAAAAATTAGGATCAGGCGTATTACAAAAACAATGGAAAAGAAGATGTAATCTAACATGTGATTTTACTTTGCAATCTCCATGTAAGCATTTATTAGAGTTATTCATGCCCATGGGGAGACAGTTCTTCATTATAACCAGAGACACTCAGTGAGCAGTAACCTGAATTTTTTGGAACCTCATTCTTTAGAAGGAGAGTTTTCTCCTGTGCTTTTGAAGTTACCCACAAGAGTTATGTCGTTGCTTATAACCAAGGAAACCACAGGAAACTTGGTTGCTAGGAAACCACTGAATTGTCTCCATGAAGATCACCATGGTAGGCTTGGCTTGAATGGAACAGATGCTAGGAAAATGAAATGATGAAGTTACAGTTACTTTTTTTTAAGCCTAGGATGGCTCTTTAATTGCCAGTTAAATCTTTTCACCCAGGAGGAACTGTTCGTCATCTCTGAAAGGCCATTACACAGGTAGATCAGGGGGCCACGACAGGGTGCCACCAGAAGCTGCAGGCAAGGAGCACTGTGTGTATGAGTCTGGGCTCCAAGGCACATGTTCTTCCTTTTCCCAATTAATCTAGCTACCTAGAGAAGGGGTCCAGTCACAGCTACTGTCACCTCAACTGAGGGATAGATTATTAAAAAAACATACACACTTATAATTGAATATTTTCAGACCTATGACTCTCAACATCCTCTAGTATGCTTTACGCAGAGAAGTCTGTACCTCTTTCGAAAAATTTTTAAATGTTTTTTTTTCATAGCGTCATTATACATATAAACAAATACATTTGAAGATGATTTTGTCAACTAAGGCTTTGGTGAACTTGTGGCAATTTGTGCCTCTGAGTAATTGACCTGTGATGGCACTTAATATAAGAACAAAGAAGTGGCTCAACTTGGTCAAGCTTCTGAATCGTCCAACATGAGCTCCCTTTTAGAAAATAAGGTGACCCAAAGTTCTCTTCACTTATCATACTTATTTTCCTATGATCTGGCCTGCCCTCCCTGGTACATTATTGTTGTATTTATAAATCTATCTAAACCTGTTTAGACTCTAAATATATTTCCAGCCTGTATCATCCCTGGAAGAAACGGACTTGATAGCCTGACTACATCATTACAGGAAATGATACTTCCTTTTACACGGCTCAAACCTAACTCTGGAGGTCACGCTTCCTTCTACTCTTCTAGAACTACGTTCACCTTACTCACACTTACTCACACGTGTCTTTCTCCAGTTCTGCTACCTCGATGTTCGCCAAGGTCACTTTGTCCCAAAGTTGCCACCTCCTCCACAATACCAATTTTCGTTTTCCAGAATGAAGTTATGAGAAGTCATGCCTATCGTCCCTTCTTCTACTTTAAGAGTCAAATTTGGGAGCCACATAAATCAAGGGTATATTGTCTACTTCTCCAAATGTACATTTAGATGTTCAGTTGATATTCAAAAGGATAGAAATCTTCCATAAACTTCATCCTCTGGGCAATGGTCCTGTGGGACCAATGGAGAGTTTTAAGTAAGGGGATGGTATAAGCTGATAATCAGATCATGACAGATAATTCTGTGATGGCAGAATGACAGGAGTTTTGGTGTAGGATTACTCTGGAAATAAAGAGAATAGTTGAGAAGCTGTGTATTTCAGAACACACACACAATAATAAGCCTGTCTGAGGAAGAAAAAAAGCCAAAATGTCCCTAATTGGTTTACAAGTATTCAAGAAACCTATGCGATTATCTCAGCCGCAGTCTCAGCAAGGTGACCGGCTTAATGCAGCCCCTTTTCTATGGTATCTCCGGAAAAAGCTACCGCTTCATGGACAAGAAGAAAAACTGAGGGCTATTGCAAGATGAATTAGTTATACAGCACTGTCTAAAGACAGCCCATTAGTAAACGGCGTATCTGTGAGAAGATCCGCGTTGGGACGACCCCTAGTCCTGTCTTTGGCCCTTTCTCATTTCCCTTCTGCAGCAACTGCTTAGATAAGCATGTCAGATAGATGACATGTTCAAGAAACCTGAGTACAACCCAAATCTAAGAGGGATAATGACCATTAGGTATTACAAAATCAACATACTAAACATGAGTAACTGTTTAAAAATATAATAACAGCTGCAATGTAATGACTACTGTTTATAAAGTACCTTGTATACCTCGCCTCTCAATCTCACGGAGCTCCAGCAAATTCAGTGTCATTATTCTGTTTCCAAAAAGGAAGAAATTAGTGCTCAGAGAAGTTGTGTAACTTGCTTAGTTAGTTAGCAACAGAGCAATGACTTGGGCCCATATCTGGTTAGCTCTGTCATCAGATTGGCTAGTTTAGGCATTGAGAGTAACAAGCTGAGCGGCTTAATGCCAGAAATGTGATTTCTCACTCACACTACCCATCGAAGTGGGTCATATGGGGACTCCACTCATTACGCTCACCCAGGAACCCTGGCTCATGAGGGCTTCTATCTCCAAGGTTACAGAGGCAGAAAAAGGGGTATGGTGATTCACAAACAAACTCTTAAACCTTCTACCAATGACTTGGTCCATCTACTCACATTTAAGAGCTAAAAACTAGTCACAGCGAAATCTAACTTACAGGGGGGTGAGAAATGTGATCCTACTGTTCCAGGCAGAGGGAGAGAACTGGAACATTTGTGAAAAGCCCCAGTGTTACCAGGCCTGTAAGTGCAAGCTCTCTCCACTTCACCTTGTTGAATACTCAATAGGATGACATTGAAAAAAGATAAATGGACGGGCCTCCATTTCATTTCAGGTGAAAAAACATGGAAATACAAGTATAGCACAGAGCAGATCTGACACAGCAGCAGCAGACATAAAAATACTTCAGACTTACTAGAGTAAAACCTCTAAATGAGCCACCTGTGTAATAAAGCTGCGTGAAGAGGTTTATTAATAGCATAATAAAATCACGATCAGCCAAGCCAATCGTAAGTCCCCATTCTTTCAAATCCATGTCTCCTGTCAAAACCTTCTTCCTGAGCTCCAGGCCTCTTTATCTAACTAAATACGTATTAGACACTCCACTTGGATATCCAGAGGTACGCAGAACTCATCATTCCAAAATCGAATTTATTAACTTCTTCCGCTTAAAATCTAACTATGGAAGCTTTTCACAGAAGCCTTATCTGCATTGACACAGGACCAGCCAATGCCCCAAATTAGAACCTCAGGGTCACTGTGTCCTCTCCCTCTCCTCTGCTTCCAATGGGTAAGCACCAAGTTCATCTGATCTTTGCTCCGCAACTTCTCTCCATCCCAAGGGCCTCAGCCCGAGTTGTAGTTCCTCTCAGCTATTTTCCGAACTGCTGCCACAGCCTCTTGCCTGACCTCCCTGCCTCCCGTCTGGCCCTCTCCAAATTGCTTTGAATAATTCGCCAGAGTACCCTGCCCAAGATGCTTCTTAAAACACGGTCGCCCTACTTAAAATTGACTGGCCTTGTAATCCCCATAAGATAAAGTTCAAGCCCAACTGTGTGGAACATAAGGCCCTTCACAATTTGGATCCTATATTTCTGGCTTCATCTTTCGCCCTTCAACCCCCACTTCATAGGCATGAAGCTGCGAGCTATTCTCTGAACATACCGAACACTTCACTCTGCCGCGACTCCGTGCTCAGTACGGGTAGGTCTCTCTCTTTGACAAGAGCACCTTTCCCTTCACAGTCCGGTGAATCTCCATTCCATTTTTTAAGATCCAACTCACATAGCACTTTTCTCAATTATACTTCTCTCTTCAAACACCCCTATTATTACCCTTATCACACTGTATTGGAATTATTTCTCTGCAAGGCTTTCTCCTTTAGTAGACTACATGCTGTGGAGGAATTAATTGTCCTAGAACTTAACACAGGCCCTAAAGCTTTGAAGGAATTAGGTTGGAGATGAGCTGAAGAATGAAATGCTAATTGGATGGAACTAATGGTGAGGTTTGCATAATGCAACATTGCGTGAAAATCTTCAGAAACAAGTTAATTGTGAAAATTTCACCAGCAAAATTAAAAATTAAGATATGAAAAATAAAATGTGATTATTATAAAAAAATATGTAAAATGCTATTGCCCCTATCACTAATTAGAATTCCCTAATGATTAGTGACCTAAGAACATAAACTGAGAGGGTGGGACATCAGGAAGGACAAGAATAGTTCTGAAAACAGATTCTGGAGAACTGCTGGCCCTGGTCAGGTGATGCCAAAACTCCCCTGATCCTTTACTGCATCTACCAACACCTTTATGAACATGTCAGGTAGCAGAGAGACAAAATATTAACATTCCACCTAACTGCATGCTCTTTGAGGAATTTTAAATTAGCACAAAGGGAAGTGTCTCCCTTGAGAGCTCTTCTGGCATTTTATAACCACAGATTGCAACTGGTATATGAGACCAAAGCAACACGCTCTTGATAAAACTCCCCATAAACGTGGGAGGGGTGTGTTTCACTATGCTGGTGATAATTCTGCTTCTTTCCCTTCAGAGAAGAGAGGCACTGAACCCCACAGAGCTGGTAAAATAGGTTCAATGAATCCCTATAGCGAGAGTAGCATTAGCAGTGGGATTGCATGGATTTCCTATCGCAAAAGCCTGGGTAGCATTTCATTACTGAAGTTGCCTGATTGCTTTGGTTCAAACCTTTTCCCCAATTCCTTTCTTTCTCTATTTAAAATGACTTCAACAAACACATGCAACAATAACACAACAAGCAGCAGCGTGGGCTGAGCTCATCACCGATGACAGCTGTGCACACTTGCAGTCAAAACACCTATTTTTGAGGCTAATGCAAACAAGGCTTATCATGATTCCCCATCGCCTGTCAAGACTGAGGGCAATGTGCATGGCATGCCCTGGATCTTTGTGCTTATGCTGAGAAAATACATCCAGATTCCAGGAGAATTTTCTGGAATCAGAGTACCCAGCCATTTTCCTTATTATGGCAACCTATCGTTCCATTTTCATCTGCTGCTAAGGTATTATTTCCCTAGCTGCATGTAGAACCACTCTAGATTTCCCTTCTCCAAAAATAAAACTTCTCAGATGCTCTTAAAGCTGCTTCATACGAGGGCAAATGGCAGGATGTGCTGCTGGCTCATATTAAAACTTCCCTATTCATTAAATTTGTACCTTCGCCTGTTATTAAGAGGACTTCTAAATTTCTCTGTCTGTACTTCTCTCATAAAAATCTCTTTTTTAATTCAGTGACTTGTTCCCAACCCACTTCATCATTCTATGTTTCATAAAAAATTTAATGGTATCTAATCTTCTAAGTCCCCCTAGAATTTCTCTGTATCAAATGTCGGCTTCAAGTCAGCCTAAGAGCAGATACTCATACCTGAAACCTGCAGGTTCTGTCCCACTTGGTCTCTAACTCAGTGGTTCTCAAATGTTAGTCTATGTGACAATCACTTGGGAGTTTGTAAACAAACAGTTGGCTGAGACCTGTGCCAAAGGTATTCAGCAGGTCCTGGATGGACCTGGATGGGGCACAGGAGTGTGCATGCTAATAAGCACCTCCAGGTGATTCTGTCCCACACACTGAGAAGCACTGAAGAGCCAATGAGAACAAAGCCCAGGCAGAGACATATTTTCATCCGCATGCTCACTAATCCTAACATTTGGTATATCCTGACTGAGGGAATCAGCACACGCAGAAATCCATCAAGGGAACCCTACAGCCTCCACCATTCCTGCCCTAAATCTATGCACATGGCAGTGTTCACCTTGGTTTCTTGATTAGTACTTCTGTTTCCAGCCAAAACAAGAGCTGTGCCTAGAATCTCAGCCCAGTTTGCTGAGGCATTGACACACCGCCTGGTTCCCATCAGAAAGAACCCCCTTCGCTCAAGCCAGAGTCACAGTCTGAATTTCTATTCAAACCCATGATAAGATTGAAGAGACCTCCGCATATCTGAAAAAAACTAAAAACAGATGAGACCTACCATTCCTGAGCCCCTGGTGCATGCTATGCCCTAACTTCTCTATCTGAGCCTCCAAACGTCTAGAGTACTGATCTGGGGCAGGCCTTCAGGCCTTCTGCTGCGTGAGTTTGTTGGGGTCCAAACCATAACATTTGCCTTGCTCCCCACCTGAGAAATTATCCTTACTGCATCTCACTTTGTTGACATGATGTCATTGGCTAGACTCAGGGTCATTATAAGAAAAACTCGTATGAAACTCTTCATTGTAACTACTGTAATGATACTGGCAAGAATGCTGTTCACTAATTTACCCAATTTCCTCTTACGAAGAACCCTTGGGGAGAAATTCCTGTCTGGTCTTGATACCAAAAATACATTTGCTGCGCATGAGCAGTTGATTTGTTTTTTATCTCACAGCCCTAAATTTTATAAGGGACAAGGCTCCTGTTTTTGCCTTTGATTGCTAAGAAGCAGAGCCCACCTCTAGTATTACGTTGCATGTTGTAAGTCACGGTCCCAGTAACGTTGTCCCCACTTTTATTTTTCTACTTTCTTTCATCCCAATACTCTTTTGTTGTATTTCTTGTATCTCTTGTAAGCTCTTTTAATTTTTTTTAAAATTGAGTTAAGGCTTACTCTTGACTCCTTCCTGTCCTGCCCATCTGGACCTAAGATACAACATAATTCAAAAGCTAATGATGACAAATGATCCTATCGACAAGCATGTATTACATACCCACCTGATGCTCAGAAAAACTACAACTCATCTGAGGGATTCTGAAGTAATACAGAGTGCTTGCCCTTAAGGCACCTATAGCGTAACTGGGGAAAGGAGACTGGCGCATATAGAGCAATAGAACACAATGAAGGGTAATAGTTAGGACCAAGGGGGGATTGATGCTTAACACTGCAGGAGTTTGAAGATGAAGGAAATCAAAGAAGGCAGGAAGAATTAGACATTCCCCAAAAGATATAGGACTTTAGCAATCTCGTCTTGGAGAGAATTTAAGGTTTTAGATTGATAGAAAGAGAATAAAGACATTCTGGGCTGAATGAAGTATAGAGTATAGCATGTACAGTATAGTATGGCGTACAGCCTGGAGCAGAGGCACTGGGAAAAGAAAAGAATGTTGAGGTGAAGACATGACTTTGGATCCTGGCTTGACATAGGCAAATTCCTTGACCTGATTCCTTAACTTCTCAGAATCCTTTCCACATTTGTAAATCAGGATAATGATGCTTATAAAGCATCTCACTTTCATAAAAATTAAAGATAAACTGTGTAAAACAGCCATACAATATCCAGCATATCTTAAGCAGCCCAAAGTTAGCCATTTCTCTGACAATGGTGATAAGTTTGGAGGTGGGGTTGAGTGTTTCCATCCTCCCACTGCGGCTGCTACACCCTGAGAAGTGGACAACATGATTACATAGAGTTGTGGACAAATGGTGGGTGGTCCTGTAAGTTACAAGATAACTTTGCACATGATAGAGGAGGAACAAATGAGCTATTTAGAGTTACTGAACAGGGCAGTGACATGAAGAAAGCAGTGTTTAGAGAAGATTAATGCGGTTGTGGAGGAAGAGAATGAAGGAGAAAATACTACAGGGGTCGTCACTAACTAGAAGGCTGTTGTGGTGACAGGCACAAAGTGACAACGTACAGGAGGAGGAAGGTGGCAGTGGACTGCAAAGGGAGGTTTGGAAACACTTTAAGCAAAATAGTTCTTTACTTTCATTAGAGAGGATTTTGTGACTGATGATACAGCGTCACCGGGAATCGAGGGTTGAGTGTGGTCACAGTCATTGTTCTCCCCACTGCCTGCTGTTTGCCTTCATCTCGCACTGGATTCTGAATCTCCATACAGGAAATCAGCATTTCTGCCTTGCTCACCAGTACCTAGTATAGTATTTCAAGCATAGAAGACACTCATAATATTTTAAAACACATTTTATTAATGAATTAAATGAATTTTATTCACGGAAAACAAACTGATTGAATAAATAACATTAATGACAGCCACAAATAATAACAGTGAACATTCACTGAGCACTTTACATTGAGTTTTTGTAGGACTTTACATTAATTAACTTATTTCAATCCTAACAAATTTCCTATACAGTAGATCCTGCTGTTGTCTCCATTTAAAATGAGGCACAGCAAGTTTAGGCAATTTATCCAGGATTACTTCACTAGAAAACGACAGAGTCAGCATTCAAACCTATGCCTTCTGATGCCAAAGCCTGTACACTTACTCAGGAAAGTGGGGATGCGCCTTGGAAAAAGAGAAAGTCCTGTCTAAAGAAAAACAGAAGTAATGGAAACCAGTTAACTTTTACACACCTTGTACGTCATCAACACTTCCTCTGCATGTCAATTCCACAGGTAGATATTTACTCAGGTTTAAGTTGATAGCCAACACTGGGTAAGCAAGGTGCTAGAGAGAAAAAAGGAGGCTCCTTGTTTTCGAGGACAGGACAGGTGAGTAGAGGAGAGGAGACGTGAAAAGCAAGCATAAAAGACAACAGTACAGACCAACCGCAAAGCCGGCTTGATGAAGCGGGCAGCGAGGGCGGTTAACCAACGTGAGCAGCGGGCGATGGGCATGAACGCTCTCGTGTTCCTTCTTTCCACTGCTCTTCTGATTGTACTTTCTTACTTCTTTCTGCATATACACTTCTACTTCTCTGTTATAAGGCTGAACAACATGCATTGCTCCATTTCAAGAGTATTTTACGAAGAGCCCCCTTTCCAGGCATCTGATGACATCTTGGAAGAGAAGACTTGTGAAGTGAGCCCTTACCATCTCAGCAGGCAAAATGGTGTTTTTGCAGAGTAGTTGCAGCTATGCGTACACACACACACACACACACACTGCCCATTTCACTCCCATGTGGAATGTTTCTATAGTAAAAAAATTTTGATTGAATTAAGAATTCCTCAGTTACTGCAGTTACTGTCAGTTACGACATTAGGTCTAGTCCCATGAAGTATTTTGGATACCTCTGTGCTGTAAGAAGAGCCATCACTGACCAGATGCACATGGAGGAACCAGTTCCAGAGAGGAATCTTAGGCAACAAACATGACCCAGTTTCTCAGAAAGCCACCAACCCCCCAAATAAAGACATTTCACAGTGGGAACACTAAAAAATATGAACTATATGGTCTTCTGTCGCCTTAATGAAGGTATGCTAAATATGTAATTTACCTTTAGCTCACAGGTTTGGTTGCACCTTAGAATCAAATAGAGAGCTTTTTAAAATATCAATTTCTGAGGCCCCAACCCACATGAATTAAATTAGAGTCTCTGAAGATTGGGCCAGGAACATTAGACCTCTTTTTTTAAACGCCTCAGACGGTTACAACGTGAAACCAGGATTGAGAATCACTACTTTAGAACATGACTCAGAGATAGATTTATTAATATCAGTTATTTCTGCATTCACTATCCAAAGTTAGAGAAACTCATGGAAAAAAAGAATTGATGGGACCCTGTTTGCTGTTAGCGCCGACAAGTGGATTTCAACTCCTAGTGGAACAACACCTATCTTTTTGCGCCATCCTCTCACCTTCTGGCGCTGTATCAGACAATGATCCATTGCTATTCATAGGGTTTTCATGGCCAAGTTTTTCAGAAGTGGGTGGGCGGGTCCTTCCTCCTAGTCTATCTTAGTCTGGAAGCTCTGCTGAAACCTGTCCGCCATGGGTGACCCTGCTGGTATTTGAAATACCGGTGGCATAGCTTTCAGCATCACAGCCACACGCAGCTGCCACAGTGTGCCAACTGACAGAAGGGTGATGTGATTCCCCGACCGGGACACAAACCCAGGGCCAGGGCGGTGAGAGCACTGGATCTTAACCACAGGACCACCAGAGCTGGCTGATGGGACTCTAAGCGAATGATTTAGCTTGCCCAAACTCTTATTCTCTGACAGCAAATAGGTCTTCACCCCAGTATGACTGAGTCCTCACTGTGTCAGGTGCATTTCTCCAGTGTACACTTCTCCATATGCATTACTTGGTTTCTGCTGAAAAGGCTGGCTTTTTACATATCACTAGTCACCCAGAGCACTTTACACCACCAAGTGATGAAAGACAGTACATTCAACCCTCAGGTCTTCCTCTCGCCACATCTGTGTCCATTCTGGGTCCTCATCATTAAAGTATGGAAGGTTATGGTTCACCCTGTTTATAGGGCCTGAACTAACCTAGAAATCAGAAAGTTCCAGAAGTTTATATCCAGATAATGCTGGAGACTATAATTTCCTGAATGTTCGCTTTGTGTGAATGCTTTTCACAACAGTACTTCATCTGATGCTCACAGGAAACTAGGAGTGAGTGTTTGGTTCAGAGTCCTGTCCTTAAAACTGGAGCTATGCTAGATATGTCAAACCAAAGGGGTTAACTTATAGGGAATTTGTTACACAGGTATTACATGATAGAAAGAGAAATGAGGATGGTAAGGTAACACAGGTATAGTAACTGCAAGAAGTAGCTAACAATCCTTAAGCTGGAGGAAGGGAAGATGTGGATTAATAGGACTTATGAGTTCAGAAGAGGAGCCCGCACACGGCTGGTCCTCAGAAGGCTGAGGGGGCATGATTGGTACTATTGGTGCCAGGTACCAACAGAAGCTGAATCTGAATCCTTCCCTATCCCATGCCATCGGAGAGATGCTGACAGGATCTGAACACAGGCAGGTGGTCTTTTCTTCCCACCTCCCACCTTTCAATCTCCCACAGTGCCTCCCACTGGCAGAACTTGACTGGAGGTCAGCTCATAAGTAAATTTGAGAAATGTGGTGTAGTGTTCCATCTCTGGCATTGCAGAACAGTATAAAAAGGGAAGGATCTGGAAATGAGAGATAATAGGTAAGTAAACAGCACTGCTAGGTATTATCATTTTCCCTGTTTTATAGACCGATAGGGAAAACAATGAGGAAATTTTCTCCAGATTACACAGTTAGCAAGTAGATGAGATGAGATTCAGACTCACATCTGATATCATGTCTACACTTCCAACTCCTGACCAAGACTGCCTTCCCTGTAGTGCAGCCTTAAGATGATCAAGCCATATAAAAGTAATCACATTCCTTAATGAGAGTTAACATTTATTGAGCATTTTCTGTGTGTCAGGCTTTGGACTAAATCCTTTACGTGAATTAGTTTATTTAACTCTCACAATAATACTATATTATCTTTGGTGGCAATACGACATGGTGATCAATATCATGGGTCACAATATTGGACTTTCAAGTCCCTGGATTCAAAGCCCATCATTATCACTTGTTGCCTAATCTACCCTAGGTGGTTATTTAACATTTTTATGCCTCAGTCTTCTCATGTATAAAATGGGTTTATTAATAATACTTAGCTCAGGCAGTTGTGGGGGTAATTAAAGGAGATGATCATATTAAGTTCCGGGGATACTGAGTAAGCATTTGGTAAGTACTAGCTACAATTATTATCCCCATCTTGCAGGTGATAAAAGTTGAGCATTAAGAAGTTAAATAAGTCTCCTAAGGTAGAGCTTAAAAGTGATGTCATACGTTTCTAAGTGACACAACCATAGTATTTGGACTCCAGACCCCAGTTCCTTAGTCACTATAGTTTAATTTATCCTATAAATTTTATAAAAATGATGTCTAATCTTCATATAATACTTCAATAAAAATAATTCCTTCTGTAACACTTCGCTTATGCCAGGCATGATACATAATGTCTAAGTACTTTACACATCTTAACTTATTCAATCCTCACAACTCTGTGAAGCAGGTATATAGGTATATTGTTATCCCCAGTTTACAGATTAGGAGTCTCAGGCATTGTGATGCTAAGTAATTTACTAGAAGATGCGTGGATAGCAAGTGCCAGGACTGAGCTTCTTAACTAATACTCTAAAGATAGATAGGTTTCATTAACCCCATTTTATCAGTGAGGAAACTGATGCTCAGCGAGGTGACAAATTCAAAGTCAAGCAGCAAGTGAGCAGAAATGCAACAAATCTTTCCAACTCTGCCTCCACTAGTCCATGTTGCTAGCAAGTTCTCTGTCAAAAAATGGAGTTCCTTTACAGTCACCAACAATACACAACGGCTAACTCCATAAATAGAATTTCCTTTATTCCTGAATTATCTATTATATACCTTTCATTCTACTTTGGAAATTGGTACACATAGATGATGATTACTATAAATATTTCAATGAGATTTTTTTTAAACACGACTTTAAAGAGATTTAGCTTGGATTAATGTTTTCTAAACTGAATTTTGTTGAAATTTTATGTGGAAAGAATAGTTGGGATATAGAATCTCGGTTCTGTAAGATTCTCAGACAAAGTCTGGTGGGGCATCGCATCCAAGTGAAGTGGACCCAGCCCTGAAATTTTGAAATGAGATTGAGAATGTTGATAATAGAAAAGACACATACTGGATGCAAACTAATCTCAATCTATGCCAATGTTAGAAGCATTGCCCCTTGAAGACTAAACAGTAATTATGATGAAGAAAAACAAGAAATAATAGAGAAAAATTGAATTTCCTCATGAAGGGGAAAAAACCATGGAGAAATCTGTGCAGGATATTCAAGAGCAATGAGTCAGGGAGAATAAGGTGAAAAAGAGAAGGAAGACTCAGAAGGTCTGCACTAAGAACCAAGAGGAGTATGGGCGGTCTCTTTCTCATTAGACATCTTCAACATTCCGATAAAGTTTGAGAAAGCCGAAGAGAATCTGCCTGTAACACACAGAGACCACCTTGAAGTTGCCTCGAAGATGAGACCTCTCTGTTAGCACCTGGGGGCACTTTGGTGAAGATACGCCCCCCTCTTTGTTTTCCATGTGTCCCACCATAGGTTGGACTTCCTATCGTATTTGCTATGAATTCAGGCTATCTCAGTAATAACATACAAGCACAAAAACCTTCACCAATGCTTTCAATGATTATATTTTGAATTTGACTCATGCAGTCAAGCCTCCTAATCTTTCTTTTTTCCCAATCCTGGAATCTGCCTTATAAATCAATACCTTCTCTCCTGCTAAAAAGGTAATTATCTTCTTTAGCTGGTTGATTTTGTCAGAGTAATTATTCAAGTTCATCTTATTTATTGTTTCAACAACTTACATTACAGACATGTTCTACTGGTAGTTTCGTGATGTTTCGGGGGCCTGGTTAGTAACACTTTGACTCAATCTTCCTGTGTGAACTGGAATAACTTTCTCAGGGAAAGAAAGCACAATGGCATAGGAGCATGGACATGTCATAGCCTGTGCAAATGCTCCCATGACTCTCAGAGGCATGCCAATGAACCCAAATTGTAAAGAGCAATTCTTTTAGTACTGCTATGCTGGGCCTCTCTTATACAGTTAGAGACCTAGGATGCTATAGGATCTATATTTGTAGAAACATCTGGGGAGAAAATAGGCCCTTGTTGGAACAAAAGGATTGCTGAAATCGTAAACTAATATATGCAGAAATATAGCAGGTCATTTAAACTGTGCAACAAGTATTAAAATTATTTTCTTTAAAAATTTGTTAGTCTATTTTTTATGCTTATTTATATTTCTTCAAGGAAAGGTTTCTACCTTATAATTGGAATGGCTACTTCAAAATTTAATAAATTTTATTTTTAATAGAGTTCACACATACTTTGTTTAGATATTCTCATCTTCAATTCTGCCTCAGCGCCCTTAATAGCATTTTGTTGTATTATACATAATATCTTTTCCTCCTCAACATTTAGCATCTTCAAATAATATCAAAGAGTCATTAACTCTCCCTTTAGTTTCTGCTCAGTCAAGCTGTGTGTAATTAGCTCCTTTAATCTTTTCTCTAAGTAAATTCTCTCCATTCTCTTAATCAGTTTGTGGTGCATTCTCTGAAGTTTCTTGAATTTACTGGCGGTTGTTGAGCTGCATTACTTGTGGCTTCACAGGCGTACTACAAAAACAAGGTGCGATACCCTGGATTAGCCGCCCTGCAGAATATCCACCGGGAGTTTAAAGCTCCAGCAGGTTTATATGACATGTTTCACAAGTAACTTGCAGGCTACTGGGACCACAAAACAACAAGCTCGCTAAGTCCCCAAGGAGAGCACCTGTCCAGTCGCAACTCAATCAGCAGGATAGAAATATCTACCCACGCCCTGGAGTCCACCAAGAAAGCTTTAAATGGGATTGAGAGAGACCAAGGGAAAAGGATGGAGACAGAGGCAGAGAGATACAGACAACTCAGAGACGATGAGACAATGAGAGGGAATGCTCAGAGCACACATTTTAATTTTTAATTCTGTTTCAAGTGAATAAACATGCACTATATGAGAAAGATGTGTAGGCTATCTGGTTGCAAAATTCATCACATTTTTGATCACCAGGTCCACCTGATCTGAGTGTATCTGAAGTCAAGCTCCTAGGAGACAGGAAAGGGTCTATCCTAAGTACCCAGTAGAGGCTATAAAACCAAAAACATTTCTTGAATGAATAAGTGAATTCATGGTGGGTGCTTGGGTTGAGTCTCTTTCCTTCCCTTACTGCCCCCTTCCATCCCCAAAGCTATAAGTGATGCACACTGCAAGATAACAGGAATGTTCTTTGATCAAAGTTATAAAGTGGTTCTACCCAGCCGATTGAACCCCTCATGCATTATGTGATTTTCACGTGCGGTCCTGTGCTATGCTGTGGTACAGAAAACAAAGATAACACAAGAGTAAAATCTATGACAAGATTTAAAGTACAATTTAATACAATGATAGGGAAAAAAAGGTCACAATTTTCTACAGCATGAATTACCCAATAAACAAGAAGGAAGGTCAGAGAAGGGAGAGAGAACTGATTTTGACTGGATTCTCAGGGCTAAGTAGATGCTGTGTAGGTGGAGAGAGGGGGAAGAGGAAGGGACATTCAGGGAGGTGACAGTACAGCGAGGGGTTAAGGAAAGAAGCATGAAGCCAGTTCTGCAGTTTGCTAGTCAGGTAACCTTAGACGATTCACTCAATCTACTCCTCAATTTCCTCTTTGGTAAAATGGGCATAATAATAATAGCCACCTGTGCTCAGTGCTCAATGTGTGCCAAGCCAAATATAAATGCTTTACATGAATCAACACATTTAACCCTCACAGAATCCGGGAGCTACTTATCATTACGAGAGAGAATTCTTACAAATTGCTCAGAACAGTGCAGAGCACATTAGAACAGGTTAGGCATGACTATCATTGCATCATTGCCATCATCTGGAAGATAATAAAAATAAGCTACCTAGAGGTATGTTATTTGACCAAGATCACACAAACCATAACTGGCAGAGGCAGGATTTGAATCAGAAAGTCTGTTTCTAGACACCAAGCAATTATCTTCCTCAGTGTGGCCTGTATTAACAAACTAATAGCTATGGTGTGTGCCTGACACTGTTCCAAGCACATAGAGAGCCTTAAATATTAGTAGCTGTTCTTACTATTGCAGAGCAAACAAGAATAATAATCAGAGACAGATGCAAATCAATCATTCACTTAACCAAAATTTAGAGAATATCTACATATACTTGGCACTGGACTCAGTCCTGGGGTCATAAATGTAAATCAAACTCAATCCCGGCCCACAGATTGCTTAGAATATATAAAGGAAGTCAGACCCATAAACAATAACTGCAGGACTGTGAGATGTGCTCTAGGGAAACGATGATCAGGAAATTACACCTGCCTCGCTGAGTTGTCACAAGAATGAAATGAAGTTGACGTGTCAAATGCTTAGACTAGTACCTGGAGCATAGTATTTAGCATAAATGCATTAGCTGTTATTGACTTTGCTGTTATTATAATGCTCTGAGTGGTGGTATACTCATAAAGAAAACGAGGGCAGAATTCGTAAACTGATGGCCTGTTAGCCAAATCCATCTCCCAGCCTTGTTTTGCTTGGCCCACACAGTGTTTTGGGTTTTTTTTTTTTAATGTGAATGTGTTGCCAAGATTTAAAAACTAGAAGATCACATAAAAATCCTGATTTCAATTGTCTCCTGACAACTCAAAATCTAAAAGCCACTTCTGCCTGGCAAGAGCCAAGGTGTAACCAGCTCAGAAGCCTGATGTCCTCATCCCATCATAGGGTGTGGAGACCAACCTGAAAGCAGCAGGCCCAGGGCCCCAACTGCACAAGTCCTTATAAAAAGAGACTGATATGGGGGCTGGCCCCACAGCCTAGTGGTTAAGTTCACACACTCTGCTTTGGTGGCCTGGGTTGGGTTCCTAGGTGCAGACCTGCACTACTTTTTGGCAGCCATGCTGTGGCGGCGACCCACATACAAAATAGAGGAAGATTGGCACAGATGTTAACTCAGGGTGAATCTTTTTCAAGGGAAAAAAAAACAACAAAAAAGGGGAATGCTATGGGTTGCTGGCTGGAAGATGTGCAGAAATTTTCCTCAAGATCCACATCTTCCCTAAAAATGTATTTACAGGGTGATAATTTGGGTCACTATTATGAATGGGTTTTTCTCCCATGTTTATGTCTAAGCGGATATTGCTAAATCTCTAAAGAGGTGGGAATAAAGGCACTGACGACCTTTCCTAACCCCACAAACTGTAGGCAAATCAGAGAATAGGAAGCCTGGAAGTCTCACTGAAAAAAGAAGAGGATTCCTCAGTAGTAAACAAAGAATGATCACATGACCCAGCAATCTTCTTCTGGGTATGGAGACAATCAGTTGAAAAGTGTAAACAAAAACTTGTACAAAATGTTCACAGTATAACTATTCACAATAACTAAAAGGTGGAAACAACTCAAGTGTCCACAGACACATGAACGGGTAGACAAAATGCAGTATAAAAAGAAATAAAAGAAATGAAGTATTGATCCATGCCACGACATGGATGAACCCTGAAAACATCATGCTGAGTGAAAGAAGCCAGGCACAACAGGCCACATATTGTGTGATTCCATTTATATGAAATGCCCAGAACAGGCAAATTCACAGCAACAGAAACAGAGACCAGGCTGGTGGTGGCCAGCGGCTGGAGGAGGGGAATGAGGAGACACTGCGTTAATGGCTGTGGGGTTTCCTTGTGACAAAAACGTTCTGGAACTAGGGAGTGGAGACAATTGCAAAACATTGTGAATGTATTAAATGCCGCTGAATTTTATACTTTAAAGTGGTTAAAATGGTAAATGCTATGTGTATTTTACCACAAAAAAAGGCAACGCGCAGAGGACCTAGGTTCTCAAAGTGTTGGGGATTTGTTTTCTTTTGTCAAAGTATCTTTGTTCAGTAAGCTTCAAACATAGGTGCTAATCGCCTAATGGTCTACTTACAGCACCTACTAAATAAAAGCAATGTCTGGAGGGCTCCTGGCCGCTAAGTTCCCGAGGGCCACTCCCCTCCACAGTACAGACCTCTCTGTGGTTAAAGACAGCTCTCTTGTATGATGTGTCTACTCTTTTCCATGCCAAATACCCCTGTCTCTCAATTCTTTCCCTCTAGCTATGGTTTTCATACCATTCAGCAGCCTGCACACCCTCCCTGAGATGCTCTCTAGTTTGTTAACGTTCTAAAGACAGCATCAAAAAGTAAGCCAGTCTTCCAAATACAGTCCACAAGGGGGCCAGAGAAGGATTTCCAGAGTTCTGGAGACTACACTTCTTTGATGCAGTTTAAATTTATATTTATTTTGGGAAAACCATGTTATCTGGTCTCCCATTGGGTTTATTCCCAACTAAAACTTGGAGGGGGCTGTAAGTGACTTTTTCTTCAAAATGCATAAAGAGGAGACACAGTCACATCCTCATATCCCAAAAAAGGGACAGGAGGTAGGAGTGGTGAGAGTGGGTCTGGAGCGGCTGGAGAAGGACAGCGATATGAGCTGATTATGTGGACCTGGGCTCCTAAGGCTTGTACCCCTGAGTTTCCATCTCTCCAACAAACATGCATGTCATCGTAAAGCACTGGATATGGTGTTGAGACTTTACTGTCCAGGCGCTGTTCTAAAACTTTTGTCAACACTGCCTCATCGAATTCTTACCAGAATGTCATGAAATAGGTTTGGAAAAGTAAAATCATTGCCCAAGATGACACAGTTTGTGGCAAAGCCCTGATTCAAACACAGGTCTGCCTGACCCCACAGGTCTTGCTCTTAATTACAGGTGATGTTGTAAAGAAAGGTACATATAGGCACCAGAGCTGAGTTCAATCTGCTGGGCACACCAACTCCTCCTGCCAGTGTTGGTCCTGCCATAGCTGACACAACAGTGTACAATCCTGTCCCAGGGAGTTATAAGATCTGGAGGACCCATCTGTCAAACCATAGCAGGGCTAGTGTCAAATCACTGTACAGTGGCAAATATTTTTTTATAAGGAAATGGCTAAGTCGTCTGAAAAAGGCTAAGGATTAGGAACAATTTATGTCAGAGAAGGAGGATCTTGTTTATTTGACAATTTGTTTCGCCTCCGCTGATCCCACTCTGATCCACAAATGTCTTTGCTCTGTGCTACCCTTTCTATCACATCAATGTATTATATCATATTTTCTGTTTGTCTTTCTCCTCCACTAAATTGTGAGACTTCAAGGGTAGGGGCATATATGATTTGTCCTGGAGGCCCTAGAACCCATCAGAGTACCTAGACTAGAACAGGCTTTACTCTGTGTAGTTCAACAACCCAACTGTGGCCTGTTCTTTTCTTTGAGAGGGGAAGGACAGAGGATTCTAGAGAGTTGGCCCCTTGGGGCCATTTTGACAGTCTGCATTACACAGGTACCAACATCCTCAAAACAGCCATGTCCGCTCTATAAAAGAGAAAGTTTCACTATCTAGCCACTTAATAGACTGGAGAGCTCCCTGGCTATTCTCTCCAAAGAAATGTCAAATCTACAAACTAAAATTGGTGAAACGTTTTAGTAGTAGAATTTTTCTTAGAGAAATCACAAGAAAATGTCCATAAAATGAGGTGAAAATGTTAAGAAGAGATAAGAAAAGTCTTAAAAACGTAATTGCAGAAGAAGTTTGGTCTGTCTCCTTCACTTGGTAGTGATTTGGATATATATCTTTTGGGGGAAAGTTAATCCTGTTTAGACATACATACTCCAGTCTTACACTTCGCTGCTTTCTCATTATTTCTTAAGCGGTCTCCACAGTATTCACTAACCCCCAGAATTTTCATTATAGGAGAAGCGCCCAGTGAAGGATTTGTCTTGAAGCCTCATTTACCCAGCGAGCAGTCTATTTGTGCACATTTATTTGTGGTGGCTTAGGGGTCAGTTAACAGAGATGAGGGTGTGGGCAGAAGCGTGTCCAAGCCACACCTTGGTGATGTGCTGGTGCCACGGAGAGAAGACTAATCGGACAAAGAGGAGACATGGCCTTAAACACATCGCCCAACTTCTTTGTACCTCGGTGCTTCCCCTTTAAAATGGAAGAGTTGGACAAGTTCACCTCTTAGTCCTCCTACCTATAAAGTTATCTAGCCTTAAGAAAACGAGAGGGCTGTTTAGTTGCCCACAGTGTCGGAAAAATCAACATGCTGTATTTTCTTAAGGTTATGGATAACACGTGGTCTTATAGCATCAAAAGAGGCTTTTCTTGTAACATATTTTTTGAGATACAAAAGATTGGTAATAACAGGGGGACCATCAGCAAGACGTCTACATGCTCTCCGTTTGAAATGCTGAACCCTGAACACCAAAAATGAGGGCAAGAGACGGCAGCCAGGAGGAGAACACAATCCTCAAAAAGGCAATTCAGTCGAAGCGTGACACTTAAGGTACATCAGAATCTGGTCAGAAATCATGTGTTCTCTGAGAGCTCTTTCCATCTCAGTTTTACAGGCCCGAAAAAGGAAGGAGTCACTTCAGGATCCATATCCAAAGTACTCAGCAAAGGGAACTTGAAAATTAAACCCTACAAGTGTACAGGTAACACTAAAGTTTTCTATCCTGCTTTGTCAACTCAAATTTTTACATGTCACATGTCTATATACATGGACATTTTCAATCATTTAATGTCTATATATCCCTCAGCTACAAATGTATTATCTATAATAGAAACTTCCTCATGTTTCTATAGTCGGTTGACAGCCAAAATAACCAAAATGAAATTCTAAACCTAAAAAAAGATCTCAAAACTCAAGTTGAAAACATTTGTTTAGACAGAAATGAGCTTGGTTTTATTGTATCATGATACTGGAAATGATCTTCTATTAATATTTATAGCATATTTTATGTTGCAATTCAATGCAAATTAAAAGCAATAATTTAAATTTCATTAAGAAAACTGTCATTATTAATATCACTTTATACTCCAAAGAAAAGAGTAATTTAAAAAGATTCACGTTTATAAAATAATGCTTCCATAGCATATATAGTAAATATGTCACATGTTAAAAAATGGATTTTATAACAAAAAAATCTTATAGAATTGAAATCAAAGACTATTCCCTAAATTCTTGTGAATATAACTTATCAAGATAGAAAAAATGTTCCTAAACAAATCTTTAGGAATATTAAAAGTAAATTACAAACCAAGGTGTAACAATTTTACATTAATCAGATATTTAGCTAAAAGAAATAAGAAGGAATCTCCTCAACTGCATTTCCCTGAATGTCCATGTTTCCATGGCAACTGTTTCCTGCTTCCTAATACCCTCATCAATCAATATTTTATTGTAATTGTTTCCATGGAAATTTGAACTTGTCTACTTTTTCTGCTAGCCTAAATCTCCAGCTTCCCAAAAGGTGAACCAAAAATACACAATTTTCCAGCAAAGATGAATCTAGAACAGCCAGCACTCTGGGACAAATTATTTTTAAATGGTTTATTGTCATTTAGCGTTTCACTTTACCCCTTTCACCGCCCCCAGCTTCCCACTCCATCTACTTCTCCCTCTGCCATGCTCCCGTAAACCGACACATTCTTTTTTCTCCAGCTTGCAAATCTGTCTCTTCCACCCTCAAAGCCTTTCCTCCACGAAGTTACAGGCTATATATAGTGACAAGAACGCTCATATATTCCAACTAAAAACTGCAACAGACCTTTTCCTCCTGAAAAAGAAAATGTATCTAGACACGTTACTTACCCTAGTTTACCACATTTACTGAGCGCTGGCCCTGCATGTTACAGCGCTGCGTCGAGCACCTGTGGACAGGGTTAGGAGCAGAGGCTGGCACTTAACCCCCAGAAGTTCAGAGTCTTGTAAAGGTGTACGGACATGAAACAGATACTTTCAGGATAACAAATATACAGAAAGACTGAGCACCCTAAAAGACTTTACAGTCCTGCTGGAAAAACACACAGATACATAATACCCACACACACACACGCACACACACACACGCACACACACACACACACACACGCACACACACACACACGCACACACACACACACACGCACACACGTAAATACAGGCATAAAGAAACATGGAATAAATATTAGAGGTTTGCACAAAGAACTAAAAGAGAGTAAATCTGATTTGTAATAACCATAAATATATATATGAACAGAAATCCACCCAAAATGATTTAAGTGAGAGATTATAATAAAGGGACTATTTACAAAGTTAATATTTACCTTCCTCCTGGAAGTTTTTTCTGATTCAGACCCTGACTGTTCCCTAAAATGAAGGTTAACGTAGGTGTCACTCTTTTATACTCCATGACAGTCTGTTATATATCTATGATGGTACTTATTATACTCAATTTTCAAGATTTTCTTTTCTATGTCCTTAATAGACTTGAGATCTGGGAAAACAGGGAATATGGCCATTTAATCTCCACACTGCTAGAGTCTAAACACAGTATGTGTTCAACAAATGGGTTCCACTAGAAAGACAGAATCATAGATAGCTGGAGATATAACGTCTAGAAATTAGTATAACGCAAAACTAATTGTAGCAAATGCTAAAAGCAGAAGTACGAAAATGTGCTAAGGGAGAACTGAGAGTAGGAATTAATCCTGTGATAATCAAGAAAATTGTGTTAGTGGATGGTGACAGTTTGAGTTGTCCTTTGAAGCATGGTTAGGATTTCATCATACAGAGATAAGGCAGGGAGCACATTTCAGGATGCAGGTCACATTATGAGCGACAGCATGGAGGCAGGAGAAAAATAGAGCATGCTCAAAGAAAGATACACTTCGATTGGATGTTGAAGAACAATAACAGGAATAAGGTTAGAAAAATCATTGGAATACGGTCAGAGCTTGACTGCTGATGAACTTCAATGCCCAAGTTGAAATACATCATAGGGAACCATGTCAGGACAGAGCAAGGAGTTAACACAGTCACCAGACACAGTCTTATCTGGAAACCATTCTTAGGAGAGCTCCTGCCTGTCGCACCCATTCTTTGCCAAGCAATTCTTACTGCATTTGACAGTTGGGTATCCATCTAGTCCTGGCACCTACCTACACAATTAAAAGTTTTATTCAGTACCTTTGTCTTCGGAAAAATTGTAATTCTTCTAATTTAGGACTTTATGAAGACAACATAAAATTTGATTCAAAGTGATCTAGCCACACTGCGAGGTGAAATCTCCCTACAGTTAACCAAACAGTGAACTGAACATACACCTACCTATTACAAACCATAAATAATATTCTTAAGTACTAAAGAATTAGTCAAACAATGGAAAACAACGTTCTGATTGCATTTTGGATCCTCCTTTTCTGTGATCCTGGATTGATATTCTTCAGTGTTCCATTGTATTCTACACCCCATTTCAGTCTATATTATAATGGTTTTATATAAAAGTATAGTTGGTATTAGGGATTATGTTTAAATGAGAAGGATTTTTCCATATTTCCATCTGCAATTATTCAGGTCTACTAATTAATGCAGCAAAGCACATAGCATCTTATTTCTTCCATCCAGAGACGCAAGTTATTGTAAGTCACAGAATTAATTTAATAGTCCTCTATGCCCAGGGGGAAAATAGGGCATTAACCTCAACTTTAGGATCAATTCTAAGTTCAGAAATGTTAAAATATAAATTTTGAAAGGAAGGGTTGAGTGTGCTTTGGATTTAAAAAGCATAGTAAGTCATTACTTTCAAAATCTTTTCAACTCTTGACCAACTCTGCCTCTCCAGTTCTAGCTGTTGGTTAATTCTAAGAGCTGCTGCACAAATCTCCACGGAGGTGGCCCCTCCTCAAACGCTTGCGCTGCAAAATGCTTGCTGACTCTTACCCCGTTTCCCTGGGAATAGCATCACTGGTTTTGAGTTGTATGTCTGCCCTGGGCAATTCTTTCAGCGAGTCTCTAAGCTGTGCTGTGCTACTGGCTTTTTAATGGGACAAGAACAATCAGAGATACAGCCCTCTCAAAGCACTGACTTTTGGTTGTTAGATCTTACATGTTTCCTAGCTTTAGTAATTTAAGTTTTTTGTGTAAATATTACAAAATTTTAAAAAGCACCTAAAATGTATCGAACACTATGCACTGAACCAAAAAAAAATATATATATGTATTCATTTTCCTGCTAAATTTTCACAGTAATCTCATGAAGTTCTATTATAGTTGATATTTTACATATAAGAGAACTGAGCCTAAGATCAAGTAGCACGCCTAAAATCACACAGCTAGTTAGGAGTCTGAGCCAAGATTCATACTTAAGCTTTCGGAAGTCCAAAACCAACATTTTTAAATCCTGGGCTTCATGTGCTACGCAGAAGCTTTGTTGAGGAGAGTGAATAAGAAATGTAAGACAGAAGGCATCGAAAAGCAGAAATGGACATGAAAGTATCACTTTGTAGCCAGAATGAAGAAAGCCAAATGGTATTTTTGTGTGTAATTATATTTCGCAGCTTTTAAGGAATATATGTATCCACCTGGAACTTTCCAATTTCATCTACATTTTTATGAATGTTGAGACATCACATCCACATTAACATTTCAACAAAGCTAGTGCCAAAGTACGGTACTTAAATTCAAAGGCAAAATCAGTTTTGTTTACTCAACAGAAATACTACCAATCATTTCCTACTTATGCTGGAAATAATTTGTCTTTGAACACTTAGGAGCTTTCTATGAAAAAATACTACTCACCAATTTGCAAGGCTTCAGGGCAAGCTTTTCTTTTCATGTAATCAATGATACAAAATAAATGTAGAAGATTATATGCTTGAAAACAGTAGATTAAAAGCACATTAGAGCAGAACGTTTCTTAACGACAAAATAAACGTTAATTCATTGTATTCAATACATATTTCTCTCTAATTTTCACTATATCTGCATGACTCCAACATGTATATTTAACTTAGGAAATGGGGGAGGGGTAATCTCATTAGTAAATCCAACAAAACTAATTAAAGCTATGAGAACACTCATTACAGATATCGAAAATTAAGTGCTTCATAAGGATTGGATGAATAAATAAATGATCAAATTACTTAAACATATTCTATTTTTTATACATATAAATTACTTTCACATGTTTATTTCTTTCATTCTAATTTTCATTGCTGGAGGGAAGAATAAGGGCACCCGAAAGAAGACTGGACGAGTCCTTCAGTATGCTGAGAGCTGAATGAAGTTCGCCTAAGGTAAAAGCTATTAGCACACATACACACCTAAAGAGGACACAGAGCTATCACTAAGCCTTTTTCCATTAAGGTTAAATGACAGCAAAACTCTAACACCTAAGAGTAGTATTAATATTGGGGTTTAACCCAATAACTAATTAATCATGAACCTGATAAGCACATAGCAGGCACATGTGTTATTATTCACTGAGTGTCTACCTCTTAAAAACTACATTGTGTAACAGATCAAACACTGGACCAGGAATTTGAGAATTGCATTTTAGCCTCCACTCTGTTACTAACTAGCTGAGTGACCAGGGCAAGCTAGCGCTTCTCTGATTCCCTCTTCTGAGTAGAAGGATATCAGACTAGATCATTCCATGATTTCTAAAGTCTCTTTCATCACTAACATTCTATAACAATATTATGTAGTCACACTACAAAGGATGTCAAAGAAGTATAACACAACTCCTACATTCAAGTACAAAATTGGGTTATTAAAAAAAAAAAAGCAACCTACAAAAACGACAGCGAGGATCCAGATAATGTTGTTTTACTTTGTTTTATTTTGCTTTCCTTTGGTTATAAATCCTAGATCATAAGCTATTTTCCACCCCAAGTTATTCTAAATTAACATATATCCATCACACAGGTTATTTCATCAATTCCAAAACACACAGTTGTCTCATATTTTAATGATTCTGAAATTAAAATGTTACTTAAAATCGATGACAACTTATATTCAATGACGTAGTAGTTAAATACTTTTCTTCAGGAATGAATGGATGGATGAACAACAAAAGATTGATGCGAGCTAAAACCAAGCTGATTTTAGTCTTTGATTTCATATCTGTCAATGATACCACATGGATTTCTTCCATATTTAAAAAAATAAATTCAATATATTATTTTTGAGATCTGTCTGTATGTAAACACTGAGCTTTGATTTAAAATATTAAAAAGGTTTATATAGAAATCTAAAAAAGTACGGAAACTGTTTTAAATAAGAATAATGAGAACACATCAGCAAATTATATATTTATTATTATTTAAAAGCAACCAAAACTTTTACCTTCTTCCCAAATTTATGTTTCAGAGTTATAAAATGGGAAAAGCAAAAATAATTTAGGGAAAAACATGGCAAAATTTTCTGAACAGTTTCTTTCCCTCTAATTCAGCAAGAAATACCAATGACATAAAGGTTATTAGGAATTTTTTTTAATAAATACTACTCATAGTTAGGAGTTGGCACTCAAGTTGAAACATACGGTGTAACATTCTAATAAAGATGGGAAAGCAGAGTGCAGAGTCTGAGAAATCAGTAAGACATACTGTAACTATAGAGTTCCACATAGATCACAGGAAAAAACAGAACTCAAGAGTCCAAGAAATCAATGGACCATGACAACAAGCTTCAGTGAGACACTGTTGGTAAGTGGTCTGAGGAGAAAGATCTACTTGGCTTCTGTTTGGATTTGAGCAATGGTAAACACCAGCAGGAAAATGGAGGGCAAAAGAGAGACAGGCCATGGATATTTCTTCTGGATGCGCTTCTAGCTCTGGGCTGCTCTCTTCTCCTTTTTTCTTGTCTTGTCTTATCTTTTCTTTTCCTTTAAGTAGTCATGACCTTCCATTCCCGCATCTCCAATGGGGGGCCATTCCCTTCAGCTTCAGCTCACAGCTCTGTTAATGCTATTCTACTTCTTACCCCTTCAGACCCAGGCTTCCCACTGTTGTTAGCCTCCTGGTATCATCAACCCTTGCTTTGCCCCCTACCTTGAAGTAGTTCCCTCACTCACATCTCCTCATTACAACCATCTGGGACAAATTCTGTTTTTGCTGGGTCTCTGACTGACAAACGTGAGGAGAAACCTAAGAGAAATCTGAAATATGAATAATCTTGAGGAGTATGGAAATCTAATTCTGTTTAATTACGCCTCAATTTTTTTTCACAAGTCACCTCACTACTCTCAGGAGAAAAGCACTGACTCAGCCTTGAGTAACTCTATGGTAACTGTTGCTAATTCTGACCTTTCCCAAACCTCATTATAATGTTCAGTATTGAGAGTTCTAACTAAAAAGAAAAGCACCTGCTCATTTCAGAGGACTCAGAGTAGTAAACACACCAGGTGTTCTTTATGGATCACTTTCTGCCAGAGCATCTCCCATAAACCTGTCTGCTTTTGATTTGGGAGTTGACAGTTCATTTATTGAAAAAAATCTAGAAATTTTCTACTTTGAAATTTAAGAAATGAACATATCAAAAGAAAAAAAGCACTCCTTTACTCAATGTAAACTTTTTAAATAATTGCTTTAATTTGGGCATAAGCTAAGATTTTATCGGACTTGGAAGAATACTAATTAAATCATTTATCCATCACAGTATTTTAGATAGGTACAACTGTATCTGGAGGGCTTCTGAGACCTCAGGGGCAGCGCATCTGATAGATTGGTGGTACTCAGGGGGAAGGGGGTTGCAGCAGGAAGGCAAAGAAATGATAGATGTCACATGAGAACTACTTGAGAAGTGACCAGACATGAAATGAGCACTTGGATGACAACCCCTTATCCTCCTTATGTTGTAGACTTAGGAGTTGAGTGGCTCTATGAACCAGGAAGTGAATTTTTCTCAGGACTCAAAATTTCCAGAGTTGGGAAAGCAACCAGAATAATAAAAAGCGTGAAGACAGCTTGGTTCCTCAAGAAGTGCAAGCTCATAGCCAGTGTATAGGAAACAGCGTTCAGATACTCCCAGACTCACACACCGAGGAAACCAACCAGAAGGCTGTAAGTCAGATACTCCTGGCTCCCAGATTTTCCTAACTCAACTTACATCGCTGGGACGTTTTGAAAATTAAGGTCTGGTTCCCACAGTCATCAAAATGCCATCCTCCACTGAATTGCTAGGAAACAGGCTGACATCACACGTTCTTAATTAAGGGTCTGCCACCCTGCTTTCTCATGGCCTTTGTTACCAGAGCCTAATATGTTAGATGTCTTTTTTCTATACCAAAGCAAAATTCTTGTGAATGCTTTGTATATTTTGCCTTTGCAGGTTTCAAGGCGGAAACCTATGGCCTTAACATTTGTCTAATCTGTTGCGCTTCCCTGTGAGAAAAAGAGTCTTTTCATCCTCACTAACACTCACTCATTCATGCACCTACCCAATTGTTTCTTTTACTTTAATAAACATTTCTTGAGCGCATAATACCCGTCAAAACCTATACTAGAAGGTACATCAAAAGGTTAGGCCTAGGACAGGTGCCTAGCTTTGAGGAGTTCAGGTTTTTGTGTGAAAGAAAATAAACTGTACAACAGAATACGTCATATAGGAGAGAGATGAACTGAGGACACAGACGATGGGAACAGGTAATATTTCTGGAAGACTCTAAGGAATACTTTAGGGAGAATGATACTGATTTGGATTCAGAGAATGAATAGGCATTCTCTGGTGTAAAGTAGGAGAAGACATGTCAGTCTGATGGTACAGCAGGTGCAAAGGCTTAAAGGCAGAAAACAGCATCTTTTCTTCATATCTTCAGTCTCTAACTCTTACTTCAAGGCAACACCCATCACCTCTGAGACAGTCACGTTAGTTCAGAGAGATGGGTGGTAGCATTTTCTAGAGAAGACTGACTCCCTGTCTCTACCAAAAAGATCCATCCGGAGATTTCTCTGTAGAAATGAGCACCAGCTCAATGGCCCAATTGTTAGAATAAAGAATCTCTCTCCCAATATTTATAAAATGTTTGAATTTAACTCCAAAAAACAAAATAAAACAGTTCCTTAACTTTTAAAACAGAGAGTTGAAGTGGACGATTGGTGAGCTATGACTAGCTATGAGACAGATTAAGTATAAGAAAATATAGAAGTTTGAAACATAGGTATTTGTTTTCATTCAAGCTTCAAAGATACCTCTGTAACACTCTTCTAACATTATTATAGTCTTTCATGACTGGAAGAAACAGAAACAGACATATAACTATTGGATGGTGACATACCAGTGAAACTATGTCATCTGTCACGTGGTCTCAGTAGAAAAGCCTGAGAATTGCTGATTCATCTGTTATTCTCTGTCCTTCCTTAACGTTATGGAGGACTTTGGCATATTGTCTGAGGACACTTTAGCAGGTCTAAATTCTTATAAATAATTCTAAGCACACTGGGAGAAATGGATTTCTTCTATTTGAGAAATTAGAAATGAATAATAGAGGGCTGGCCAGTGGCATAATGGTTAAGTTTGCAGCCTCTGCTTTGGTGGTCCAGGGTTCGTGAGTTCAAATCCCAAGCACAGATCTACATACCACTCATCAAGCCAAGTTGTGGTGGTGTCCCATGTACAAAATAGAGGAAGACTGGCGTGGATGTTAGCTCAGGGCCAATATTCCTCACCAAAAAAATTAAATTAAATTAAAAACAGGAAGGAATAATAGAACATGCAGGGGACTTTATCTGGGTTAAATAAACAATATATATATTTTTAAATCATCTTAAGCACTGCATTTTATAACTCGATGCCAGGGTAAGCTGACTATTTTTTTGAAAATTGTCCCTGTCAAAAATGCTGGAAGCTATTTATATAAATGTAGCTATTCATGAAAGTTTTTATATCATCCCTGATTCCAAGACCATTTACAAAAACATCATCCCTTCCCATTTGTGCAGCTTTAAGAGCTTAGCAATAACAATAACCAAATCTCACTGACCTAGTTTTTCCAACTTTTGCAAGGGATCACTTCAACTCGTTAAATTTGTTAGGTTCCAAAATGAAATTCTTTGCACACAAATCCTTCTTAGGTATTTAGCTAAATTTTTATCAATATATATATAATACATTTTGTTACAACCAAGTAGCAAATTGTTATAGTAAAGTATTTACTATATTCTGTAGGAATGGTCTTCCCTTTCACTCTTCGCTGAATTTAATCCTGCTCATCCTTCTCAGAATCAGGGAAGTCTCGCCCAGACTTCTCTGATTTGGTCAGATCCCTGTTTTACATTTTCTCATAGAGCTGTACATCTTCTTTGTCCTTGTCATAGACACAATTTTACATTTGTTTAGATGATTATTTGATTAATGTCTGTAAGCTCCAGGAAGACAAGGGCTGTTTGTTTCTTCTCACCACCCTATCTCCAGTGAGAAGTGAATGAATGAAATGTCTGTTAGAAGGAATGTTGAGCAAGGCAGGGCATGGAACTCAGTTTCAAGCAGGGTACAGCTGGTTGCAGTTAGGATGTAACAAGAAGCTGGCAATAAAGAAAGATCACAAATCTGTAGAACCGACCAGAATTTTGATGGAGTATGTAAGAAAGCATAGTGAGGACAGTGAAGAGTTGTTTACAAGGTTGACCAGGACACCAGTATAATGAGTGGGGATGCTTTGTAGACATTGTGAGCCATCATCCTGCTGCAACAGTGGGTGTGTTGCACTGGAACTATCGCTTTGTGGTTTCGAGTGGTTTTCAGTCTCCTGGTTTTCTCAAGCGTGTTGCCCAAACTTACAGCTTTCAAGAGTACAGTAGCCCCCCCCTTAGCCACGATTTCATTTGCATGGTTTCAGTTACCCACAGTCAACCTGAGGTCTGAAAATACTAAATGGAAAATTCTAGAAATAAACAATTCATAAGTTTTGAATCTTGTGCTGTTCTGAGTAGCACGATGAAATCTCAAGCCATCCTACTCTGTCCTTCTAGGACATGACTCATCCCTTTGTGCAGGGGATCCACACTGTATCTGCCACCCACCCAACAGTCATTCAGTAGCCCTCTCAGTTGCCAGATCTACCATCACAGTATCCCAGTGCTGCTGTTCAAGGAACTCCTTATTTTATTTAATAATGGCCCCAAAGCACAAGATTAGTGATGTGGGCAATTCGGATATACCAAAGATAAGCCATAAAGTGCTTCCTTTAAGTGAAAAGGGGAAAGCTCTCAACTTAATAAGGAAAGAAAATAAATCGTATGCTGAAGTTGCAAAGATCTACAGTAAGAATGAATCTTCTTTCCATAAAATAATGAAGAAGGAAAAACAAATTCCTGCTAGTCTTGCTGTCACACCTCAAACTGCAAAATTTACAGCCATAGAGCATGCTAAGTGCTGAGTTAATATGGAAAAGGCATTAAAATTGTACAATAAGATATTTTGAGAGCGAGAGAGAGCACATTCACATAAATTTTATTACAGAATATTGTTATCATTGTTCTATTTTATTATTAGCTATTGCTGTTAATGTCTTACTGTGTCTAATTAGGGGGATCCCTCAGAGATAGTGTGGGTTTCATTCCACAGCACTGCAATAAAATGAGTATCGCGATAAAGCGAATCACACAAATTTTTGGGTTTCCCGTGCATGTAAAAGTTATGTTTACATTACACTGTAGTATATTAAGTCTGTAACAGCATTATGTCTACAAAAACAAGGTACATGCCTTAATTAAAAAATACTTCATTGGGAAAAAACGCTAGCCATCATCTGAGGCTTCAGAGAGTCATAATCTTTTTGCTGCTGGAGGTTCTGGTAAAAACATGCAATATCTGTGAAGCGTGATAGAGTGAAGCGCAATAAAACGAGGTACACCTGTATAAATTAAACTTTATCATATGTATGTATAGGAAAAACATAGTATACATAAGGTTTGGTCCTATGCACGGTTTCAGGCATCCACTGAGGATCTCGGATCATATCCTCCACGGATAAGTGGGCACTACTGTATGCTGCAAACATAAAATAATTTTGAGAACTACTCCTCTAAGTCCTAATATCCCCATTAAGAAAATGAAGAAGTTAGAAAAGACCAGTGCTTCCCAACCCTGGCTACACATTAGAATTACTTGGGGAGATGTAAAAAATAAATAGAGCCCAGAAACTACTTTCACCCAACTAAAAAAATCCCTGATTATTTTTTTTTTAATTTCTAGCAATTCCAAGGGATAACTAGGGTTGAGAACCACTGAAATAAATAATTTCACCTTCTCCTCTTGCTCTAACATTTTGTCATTCTCACTTAATAAGAAACTGGACAAAAGACACATTCCCGTCTGCACAGTTTTGTGAGGGTTTTAAATCCTCACTGTCCAAAACCACTAGGGCACAAAATGAATACTATCTGTTGGAGGCAGCTTTGTGCAAATAAGCCTCATGAGGTCTTAGCTGTTCCAGGTTTTAATAAGCTCAGAGTACAGGCTAGCTGTTCCAAAAGAACTATCAACTACCAGGCTCTGATGTAGGTGGGAGGCCTGCAGCAACACCTACACCGTGTAGTCACCTCTCATCAAAAGGGCTCTTGCCTGGAATATAGACATACATGTGAATAAACACGTTCTTCATTGCACCGAAGTGGTGACATGAATTGTAATACAAATAGTCAACAGTTTCAAATACATAGTGTGTTTCATTAGGATTTGGAATAATAATGCAATCCAGATACTGAAAGTTTTCTTTTCGGGAACTTGTTAACACAAGTCTAAAACTGCTTGTCATAGAATCTTAATATTGAAGGGTCTTTGAAGGTTAGCTTGTCTAATATTCCACCTAATTTCTACCTAAGGTGGGAATCCCATTCTAGTTTACATTATAGACTGCTGTCTATCCTCTGCTTAAAACGTCCTCTCATGGGTGAGCCCAGCCTCCAAGGGCCACCAATCTCACTGTTATTTCTATTCGTTAGGAAGCCCTTTGGTAAACTTAGAAGAAATTTCCCTCTCCTTTAACATCATCTCTTCTTCCTGATTCACCTGAAGTCATGCGGAACAGCTCTAATTTCCTACACTGTCTGAAAGCATTTTAAATTCTTGAAAGAGAGCTATACAGAATCTCTAAGTTGTCTCCCCAATGTTTCTTTCCAAGCCATCTTCTGCAAATTCTCCACAACGCTGATGGATAGAATGCCATCTTTAAGCAGGTGCTCCAGCTACCCCAGTTCCCGCGACTAGCACCCGAAAGTTTATCTGTAGAGTAGAAAACTACATTTTGTAAAGAAACCCAGAGCATCTCCTGCTTTTTATTTTTACCAAGTTATTACAGTGTTTGGGCTTACTTACTTAGACAAAATTATTCCTTTTCCATGACTCAGGAAATGAAATATTAGCAATTTTCAAACGCTAAAATGGCTAAAGTATTCGACATTTTGCAAATTGGATGAATAAGCAGCCCCCACCTCTGCTCCTAAAACACGCAAAGACCCATTTGGGGAACCAAGTATGATCACTTTAAATTGCTTCCGTGTGAACGTCACTATTATGTGCCTCTCCCTGGACATAATTAAGAACTTCTAAAACAGATGTTTATAAGCAGTAAGAGGACATTGAAAATCCTTCCCATTTTGCTAACACAGAACTCATGGTTTCCTGTGGTGTATTAGCTTAAATAAAATGATAAGATTCAGCAGATTACATGGTAATAATATTGTCTTTCATCAATCCCACACAATGAGTGTAGTTCACAGTACTGCAACAAAGCCTTGAAAAAAAAGAAAAAAAATTTCTAGAATTGGACAAAGGCTTAGGGACTTTATGATTCAACTTTTTCTCCCTGCATCCGTTTTACAGATGATCTTGCTGTCTCTGCCCTCTTCCCCATGAAGTTAAGTCTTTACTTTGAGTGGGAAGACGGTCTGAGCTCATGTCCAGGAGACATCAGGTACTCCGTTTCTTCTGTAGACAGCACGGGCACTTGCATAGTCAATTCCCCATGCTCTGATAACAGCATTGCAATAAAATGATAAATGCTGCATTGCCAACCAATTTCAGTCTCTCTCAAGTCTGAAGAGAGTGTGAAATCACAATATTTAACCTCCCACCTAGTTCTTCCATCTCCACTCAAATAAGGTTAAATCTGCCATTCTCACATTCTCTCGGGTTGACATTTCTGGCTATCGACCCCGTCTAATCTTTACCTGGTGAATAAACAGGCACTTTCTTATTTTCAAGGGATGGTTTCTAGAGCTTTCCTGAAAAAGGACAAAAAACCAGTACAACTGGTACAATTTGCCCACTTCTCTCTCTCCCAGTTTTGTTCATCTCCTTTGGTGGCATATCAGTGATGTTCTAATCTTTCTCTTACGTCTATTGTACCTAACAATCTCTCTCATAACAAGAGGGATATCCCTCTTACAGGCTTAGAAGAGGGGAAGGAAGCAAGAGACACTGACCTCACACTTAGTATTCATGAATCCAGACATGGTTCTCTATAATGTTCCTACAACTGGAACGATGGATGTAAGCATCTAAAGCAGCACTGTCCAATAGAATATAATGTAAGGCACAAAAGCAAAGCACATATTTACTTGTAAATTTTCTAGTAGCCACATCAAAACAGGTAAAATTAATTTTAATACTATATGTTACGTAGCCAAACATATCCAAATATTATCATTTCAATATATAATCAATACAAAATTTATTATGAGGTTTTTTACATTTTTTTTCCTTTTGTACTAATTCTTCAAAATCTGGTGTGTATTTTATACAAGTATCACATCTCAATTTGGACTAACCACACTCTAAGAGCTCAGTAGTTACATATGTGGCTGGTGTCTACCATATTGGAAAGCACAGAGAGAATGCCACATCTTTCTGCATGTTCTCTCAGGGAAAAAAAATAGTTACTGTAATTTATATTTCAAATACATGGAGAATTTTAATAGCATGAGAAAACTCTTAGAATTTTAGGTCCTACGTATTTTTCTTCCTACTTTCTGCATAATACCTAAAGAGTTGGAAATAGTGGTCAAGAACATTGGAGAAAGTCTTATGTCCATTAGTCCTGCAAAACTTAGTCCTGAAGCTTCAGAACATAGTGATAAATGAAGCCAGACTGAGAACCACAAGCTATAACGTATTGGTTTAGTCCCTTCTGAATCGAAAAAGAGCTGTTGGCATTCGTGAAGCACGTTATGCCATAGTAGTTAAAGAATTAATCTTGGCATATCTGCCATTTATGATTTAGTTTCCAGAGAACAACTTACTTAAAAACTGTCTCTGAAGTCAGGGTTGGATCCCAAATAGGTGTCTAGACTTGGAGTTCTATTTGGGCTTTTCCCTCGCTCACTGCCGCTTTGGCCAAAAATTGTTTGAAATTCTCAGGAGTTCCACTGTAAGAGGTACGTGAAAAGCAGTGTGATACACCAAAGAAAATGAGCTCTCTCCTGATTCCACATTATATGAGGAAATCTTAGAATACACAAGTATATCCGTATGAGCCTCCAAAAGGCTTCCATCCTTTAAAAACGGTTTATGGCATCATAATGCTGGAACAATGCTGAGTGGAAACAAAGGAAAAAAGAGCCCTTACCCTCAAGAAATGTGCAGTCTAAAAGGGGGAAATGCCTGGCAGAACTAGTCATGACTAGTGTTGTGGTAATGAGGTGAGAATAGGGAATATGGCTATTACTCTTCAGAGCATCTCCAGCTCTTAGCAAAGTTCCTGGTATATAACAAGTGCTCTGTAAATATCCCTTGATGAAAGAATGGTTCCCTCTATATATGTTCACTGTGCAGGCAACTGAGGGCTCCTACAAACAAATGTGCCTTGGGTAAGGGATGGTAATCTAAGCATGTATTACTGCAAGATCATGGTAGAGGTGAATACAGAATAATAATAAAACAATAAAAATATATTTATTTCCCTCAATGTAATAGGAAATGCGTACATGATTGTATTCATTTTTTAGTTGCTGCTGTAACAAATTACCACAAATTTCGTGGCTTTAAACAAGACAAATTATTACCTTACAGTCCTGGAGGCCAGAAGTCTAACATGGGTTTCCCTGGATCAAAACCAAGGTGTTGGCAGGGCTGTGTTCCTTTCTGGAGGTTTTAGGGGAAAATCCATTTCCTTATCTTTTCCAGGTTCTAGATGCTGCCCACATTCCTTGACTCATCACCACCTCCCTCCATCATGAAACCTAACAACATTGCATCTCTCTGCATCATCATCTACAGAAGAATATTCTGTAGCCACATCTCTCTCTGACCACCCACATCCAGGAAAAGCAAGAAGGGTCTCTGCTTTTACAGATTTGTATGATTAGATTGGGCCCACTTGGGTAAGCTCCCCATCTCAAGATCCATATCTTTAATCACATCTACAAAGTCCCTTTTACCCTTTTACTATGTAAAGTAGCATAGTCACAGGTCCCTCAGATTAGGGCTTAAACATCCGCAGACATCTTTGTAGGGGTCACTATTCTGCCTACTACAATGATAAAAATGAATTGTAAAACTGTATATAGTCAATTCCCTTGCTGTTCCCATGTCTAGATGCTTCTGGCATTCTTCAGTTTCTGGCTACCGTCCTCCATTTTCAAAGCCATCAACGTTGCATCTCTCTGACTTTGTTCCATGGTCACATGCCTTTCTGACCACACTGTGTTTTTACACAGGCTGTTTTTACACCACTCTTTCATTCATTCTCTCTCGTAAACCAAGAGTCTGCATGCAAATAGCAATTTAAATTAAAATGGAAAATTCTACTTAATTCCCCTAGCTGTTTCTCACTGACTTCAGAGGTTCCATCAGCCTAGAACTCGCTATATTATAGAAGAACCAGAAAAATAATGCAATATCAGAGATAAAGTAAGCATTATCTACATACCTTCTACAATATATGCAAGTAATACAGTTGCATCCACCATGGGTGAAATATAGTTAAAACCACTTTTTGCCTTTATTATGTCATCCTAGGGGAAGTACAGCCAGAAAAAGACAGACGTATTTATATTTCAAAAAGCAGTAGCTCTGTTGAAATACAAATGAAACTATGTTGAGCAATGAAACGTTTCTGATATTTATCTCTTTGTGGTCAAAATATTCAACCACGAACTGTCAATAGTTTAACATATCAACATATTTAAATACAAAATTTTTTCAGCTTTGCTGTAATGATTTATTTTCTATCTCAAAATTTCTTCAACTGTCCGTGTTCAGATTTCTAACATCATTTTATGTGAAAGTATGCTTTAAAAAGTAAGAATATCTGGTTTTCTTAAACATTTAGTGCTCAGGCAAGGGGGAGGGCACCTACACTAATGTCAACCCAGATAAAAAAGATGTTGCTATAGAGGGAGAGAGTGGGATGTGTTTAAAAATAAACACGTATTTTTTTAATAAATACTTATTTTTTTATTGAGGTTATGATAGTTTACAATATTGTGAAATTTCAGTTGTATATTATTATCTGTCAGTCACCATACAGGAGCGCCCCTTCACCCTTTGTGCCCACCCTGCGCTGCCCTTCCCCCTGGTAACCGCTACACAATTCTCTCTGTCCGTGTGTTGGTTTATCTTCCACATATTAGTGAAATCATATGGTGAAAAATAAACACATATTTTATTGTTCCTTAGTATTGACATAGAGTGCTAACTTCAGTTATCCATCCCCCTCTACTCGTTATCTCATCAGAGTATTGAAAGAAGCATAAAATCAGTTGCTTTTAATGTACTTTTGTCCATGAACAGAATGATGATTCTTTGGCTAAGACTAATAACAGCTATTGTGTGCCAGACACCAAGCTAGTTGTATTATTAATAAATACTTTATCCATGTTTATCCTCACTACAACTTGATGCAATGTGTACTGCTAGCCAAACGGTAACTGAGGCTCGTGGAAGGCAGGTGAGTGCCAGCCCAGAGTTACTCCCCTGCTAAGTGTTATACACACGCACTTTACAAGGCTAAACCGATCTCCAATACAGCGAAGCACTGAGAGCCTCAGGGCATTTGTGAAACACGCCCTTCAAACACAGAGACTATAAAAATTTGGCGAATTAAGACAGCGGTTAAGTTGCCTATGGTTTCAGGTCACGCAATTAAAAAGAGCAACGAATTCAACATTCTCTAGTTCCTAGATTGTAGTCTCCCCTCCAAATCAAAATCAGTAAACTCAAGCCTTTGATTTTACAGGTGCTCATCTAAATAATTTATACTCCTCAAACTGAGCTTGATTAATATCTTCTCTAAGAAGGTGTCCGTGACAACACTAGTCTAAATTGATTTCTCTCTTCTCTCAAATCCCAGGGCATTTTCGTTGGTACTATATCATAGGGAGACACTGACTAAGGAGGTAGCGGGGTGGGAGGACAGGGGAAAGAACAACACTAAAAGGAGGGGCCCAAGGGGGAGGCAGGACAGTGAGGAAGCCGAACGGGACCTGCGGATGCTGAACGTGTGCATCGTCTATGCCAGAGCCTTGTGGACAGTGAGGAAGAGCTACGGCACCTGCGGGAAACATGGCATGCAGGAGTGACCCTGCCGGGAGGCAGAGGGAGAAAAAAGGCAGCAATCTAGACCGGGAGTCCTACTGACTTGTGGGAATAGGAAATCGGCTTGGGAGAAACCAAAGCATAAGAAAAATAAATGGCCTCCCGTCAAATGAGATGAAGCCAAGCAAGAATCATAACATGAGATGTACCCTCTTCACAACTTTTTTTTATTGCACAATACAGTACTGTTAACTATAGACACTAGGTTGTACAGCAGATCTCTAAAACTTATTAAAAAACGGGGGCATGAGGAAACTTTTGGAGGCGATGGATATGTTATTACCTCAATCGTAGTGATGGTTTCACAGGCGTATGCATACGTTAAAACTCATCAAAATGTGTACATTAAATATATACTGTTTTACTATGCAAATTATACCTCAGTAAAGTTTCTAAAATAAAAGAAGAATAACAAATATGAGGCTTTGGCATATGATTATCTATCCAAACACATAACAAGTTAGCAAATCATGTTTTTGTGCTATTTGTACCGAAACACAAGCCATGGCCATAAGACGGAAATATAAGAGGCAGGCTTCAGAATCACATGGAGGAGCCTTCAAACCCTGGACCCACTACCTTCTACCTGGGAGACAGAAGAGCTAAGTGCTTAAGAGTGTGGACAACTGAGTAGACAAGCTGGGTCTAGTGTGGCCAATTGTCCCAGTTTGCCTGGGACTGTTGTGGCATTGGCACCAAAAGTCCTATGTCCTGGGAAACCCCTCAGTCCTGGACGAACCTGGATGGTTGGTCATTGCACCCAGGCTCAGTCCCACTCCTGCCATTCAGCCACCATGGGAGCTTAGCTAAGTTACCTCATCTCTCTGTGTCTCAGGTTTCTCACCTATAAAATGCCAGTGATAATAATGGGCCTACTTTAAAGGAGTCATTCTGAAAAATAAATAGTAATACACGGAAAGCTCCTGGAGCATGTCTGGGACATAACAAATAGCAAGTACATGTAGTTACCATAATTTAAACTTCCTGAACTTTACACTTCTTATCTGAAAATGAAGATGATAATGTCTACTTTACAGAGTTACTGTGAGGTTTAAATTAAGTCAGATTATTATATAACTCCCTTCTCCAGTGTCTGAATATAATCGCATGTATAGTATTATTTATTCAACAAACATCTCATGTATATAAGTGACAGCATTTTGCACAATGCTAGATAGTTACGAAAATATTATTAAGCATTAAGGGAAAGATAAACAGATCTCAACTACTTAGAGATAAATAGATATGAAATAAATCCAGGCCATACCCTCTGGAACACATTCAGCAGTATATACACTGTCTTTTCACACTGCAGAGACTAAAATGGTCTCTGAAATAACACACTTTTCTAGACTGCAGTGCACCTAATGGCACTTTGTTGAGTCTAACTCCTAACAAATACCGAACACCATTCTTGTGGTCATGAGAGGAAGGGACAAATGCATTGTGCTGAATGTCGAATGCTTGCCTCCTGCATTCTCAGAGGAGGAAGGGCTGGCTCCTTTTCTTTTCACCTTGGAGAAGTGCTTCGTGTCCAGAGACACAGAGAGTACCCTCTAACTTGATCCATTTTAAGCACAGTTACAAGGTGACAGAATCAGAAGGACTCTATGCGCGCCTGTATACCTCCCTACACATACCACACTCCTAGTCCGTTCTCTAAATGGATTGTACAGTTCTGAGAAGGAGTTGTGGCTTAGGGATATGAGCAAAGAAACTGGGGCAAAGAAACAGAGGAGGAAGGAAAGAGAGAAGGAAGGTGGAAAAAATTGTCTCTGAACACAGGAGGCTAAGGAAGAAGTAGAAAACCTGCCTGAGCGGGTTTAACGGGATCCGGAGGGCCTCCTTAAACCCCGTAAATGTAACTAGGCATTTCCTCAAAACTCTGTAGTAGCTAAGATTCTGCACATAAAACATGAGAGAAGTGAAATTTTGCAAGCATTTCTTTTTTTCTTCATGAATTCTTAAAGAATATAAAATAGATAATTTGATGGCATGTATACATTTGAAGACTGAATTTTTAATTTTATGCCCACAAATTGATCCATAAGAGAATCTGAGTGCAGTAGAAAGAAGTCTGTGACCCAGGTTGGGTTCTTCAGAAACCGGACTCTGACACGGAGTTTAGCGTGCAGGATGTTTATTAAGGAGTGCTTTTGGGCTCAACGCTCGTAGAAAAGAGGTGAAGAAAGTGGGATTGGCAGAAGGAGAATCTGAACTGCAATCAGGCCCTCCCACTCGATCAACCCCACAGGACATCAGAGTTGTCCCACACTGGACCAGAATGGCCGGACTTTTATACCCCCACCCTCCATCAGCCATGACAGCGGGCTGCTCTGGGAACAGCATGATCTTGGATGAGGAGGCAGGAGCTGCAACGTCTTTCTTTGAAGGGGTATCTGGATGGCATATCACCATGTCCACCACAGCATGTGAATTATAGACAAACTCTTCTAGAAAACATATCAAATTTTATTAAAATATCACTTGTGTATTCTATTAATGGCATGAAGAGATGTTTAAAGTAAAATTTTACTTTGGCAATCCATCCAAATTAGCAAATGAATGAGAATATTAAACGCATTAAAGATCTTTTTGAAGGTCAAAAGTAACATTTTAAGAGCATTTTATTCATTCTCTTTGCAAATTATTATCCGATTATATACGTACATGTGTATAACAAATGTTTTCTACCTCTGTCCACAGTCTTCAAACACAAACAGTCATTCTCTTTTGTTAAAGAGGGAGACGAGGGGTAAAAATCCTTCTTTTCCTCTCCATTCTCAAATGCTCAAATGAGTGATTTATATCCCAGATCCATTTCCTCATGTTTCCCCCCAATCAGAAAGATTCACTCCATCAAGTGAGGTTGGAATTTCGTTCTCTCATATACTGAACCAGTAATTGTGAGGTTGGTATTATTTCATACTTTTTAAAGATAAGATCAAGTGACTTGGCCCAAATTCCAAGACTAGTAAGAAAAGAACTCAGGACTCAAATGCATAGTCTAGCCAAACTTCAATATTTTCATTATTTTGCTTTCTTCCAAATTTAATTTTTAAGAAAGACTTCAAGATTCAAGAAATAGCTCTAAAGGCAGAAAGATAAGATATGTCTAATTTAGAAGAAAATTTAATTTTTAAAAATAGAAAGTCATCATTTTTTTTGCAGTCTCCACCCAAGTTTGACACTGTTTTTCACTTTTCCTTTAGGAATTTTCAGTATCTAGTCCCCCCACCGTACTTCACGCTGTTCTTTTCTCGATAAAGTGCTTCACATGTAGTTTCTCCCACTCTCATTGGGTGACTCCCCCTCTTCCCATTGCTGTTCCACTCCTCAACGGTCAGTCTGTCCTTTGCAGGACCATGATAGGAGCAGCATTCATTTCCATAGTAACAATGATGCTCCCCTCACGGATCTCCCAACACCAGAGACCACCAACACAGCCTTGCAGGATATCCTCCCAAAACTAAAGGGATCTTTTTTAACAAAGGTATACTTCATAATAGAACCAATGCTGTGTGTTTTCTTGGCTCTGTTGACTCCACATGCTATAAAATCTGAAGGTGTTTTTAAAGTAGAGCATGGCTTTGCAATACAAGAACAACATTATTCCCAGAGCCCACAGAGCACTGAGTCTCATGCATTAGAAGGCAAATCTAAATAAAACATTTTGTTACGTGCATACGTATGTGCACATATATAAAATTAATAAATAGAGAGAGAGATCAACACCGTTTATTACACTCTTAACAGTCATTAGGTTCTCCCAGAGTCAAGCAAAGAAGCCACTGTTTTGTCTCACAAACGTTCAAATTCTGCTTCCACTAAATGACGTCACTAATGTCACGGTTTCAACAATACTGCGCAGAGCCTTGTTCCTGCCACGGACACTGATACAATAGATCATTTGAGCAGCTGAGTCATTAGAAACAAATAATAGACTTTCTACTGATATTGAATTAAACGTACATTCCCAATTGAGCATATCATTTATGGAAACAAATTTTAAAGTTGCTCAGTGTTTTATTAAGTGACAATGAACATCCTGTGTTCTTTAATTTGCTGAGGACACATCTTTCTCCGTAAGCCCATATGACGAAGCGCTGGATAAAAGAAGTTTTTGTTGCCACTTCAAAACTACTTCCTTTTCAAGTTATACTTCTAGGAATATTTTTAAATATATTTTTATTTATTTATGTGGGTTTTCCTCACTGCTTTCTTTAATTCTGAGCATCAGTCTGGGAACCTTAAATATGTTTTTCCATCCCTAAGGCAGAAAGTAACTCAAGTTGCAATTTGCATTTCTGTAAAAGAAAAGTAAAAGGCACTTTCAGGAGGGACACAACGGTGGAACTCTAAGGGCTAAGAAAAGCTGAAATCAAGTTCTTGGCATCACTGGTACCCAGGCCCACTCCAGGCCTTCCATGTTCACTGTTTCGGAAGACCCACACCACACTGCAAATGAGCATGAGGCAGGTTCTCCAGCTCCAGTTTCCTGCCCCAGTCCCACGAAGGGTTATTTAGAAAACCCACACTTGCGTGATCCAGTTCCAGAACAGGTGCTCACATACTAATTTTAACACAAATCAGCTACATTTTAATTACACGAGTTTTGTTTTTTTTTTTTTTTTAACGTGAATTGGAGGCCTAGTTGAAAAACCTCCAAAAATATCTCAGTGCTCTTACTCAGAAATTCTCTTCAGCATCTTCTATTTAGTGAGAAACCTGTGATGGTCTTTTTGCTACTCAAACCACACTACTCCTATTCAAAAGCCTGTCAGCTGACAATAAAAACACAGATGCCAACTCCCACCCTCGTTCCTCTTCCAACAACCAGGCATTGGAGATGGGTGGAATGCATGAGGTTAACGGACATGACAGCTGTAACATGCTGGGGCTTGTCACTTTCTCATTCCTAAGATACAAAAATAATTTCATCTGAAAGGAATTTCAAATGTCATTTAGAAAATCACGCCAATTTTACAGGAGAGGAAACTGAGGCAAAGAGTGGTGAAGTGACTTGCTCATGGTCAGGCTCAGGTTCATGGTAGAATGTGGAGCAGAACCTAATCTCCTTCTCTTCAATTTATGCTCTTTCCTCTCTCAAAAAAGAAGTAACTAATTAAAAAATTAATTCACAGATAAGAGACGAGGAATCTGGTAAAAGCTGCATAGTTCATCGAGCCCATCAATTACCGTAGCAATTTCAGTCGACAGATTCAACAAAGACCAAGAGTTAATTAGTTGGGAAGTTTCCCCCCACCTCACCCTAATAATGTAACTTGAAAATGAAGGAGCCTACACTTACTCCCTACTTATTCCATCGCTGACTTACTGATATGTTAGAGTGGACTTCTTCTAGGTCCTCTGACTCATTAAGTGAAAAGGAAGCTACTTCAAGTAGCCTCCCAGACAAAAATGTTTAGACATTTCCAAACATGTTATCAGGTGTAAAATGCTTGAGAATGAAGAGTACTGGGCTGTGAACCAGAAGACTATTCCAGTGTCACTGCAGCTCCTCCACGAAATGTGTGCCCTTGAAAAAATTAACGCCACTTGGCTTCACCTTCCACAAATGCACACTAAAGGAACCAGACTAGAGAATCTTATTGTTGCTTTTGTCACTAGACATCCATGGGTTCCATCTCCTTGACTATTTCTTTGTTGCATAAATCATGTTTAACATAATAGTTACACCTTCCAGATATTTATTAAAAAGCATATTAAATACCATAGTCACATTGTTCTCATCTTCCAAATCAGAAAATATCTGGTCAAGGTTCTTTGCTACCAGCCTCAAGTCATAACAGGGTACAACCGTGGGAGCCTAGATTATTGACTGCAGAAAAGATTATTCATTGTTGTGTGGGAGGGTGGTGGAGTTGATTGCTCCTTAGCTGTCAGGAAATGGCTCATCTAGAAGCCTTGGAGTATGGGGGTGGCTCAAAAGGAAAAGTTTACTCACAAATACAAGTGATGCCTGGATAACGAAATTTTAGTGATCAAAAGCCAAGGGAAGTGATGATGGCAGTCACCTAGGCCTCATGTTCAGAGAATAGTCCAAGAGGAACAGCAAGGAGGGAGCTGTGTGCCTTCTGCTCAGTTAAAGGACAAGTTTGTGGGATATAATGAATAAAAGAGGATACTAGAAGCAAGTCTGAAAATGGCAATGGTCTGCCAGGGACAACTCTAGTCACAATCCAGAGAACACAATTGATATGCACACCCTGTGGAAATGACTCATTGTCACTTAGCCTGTCAACCCTATTCATACCCACAGGGAGCCATCACCAGTAGTATGGAGATCACAAATGCTAAATAAACAAGCAGCACTTCCCTTGGCTGGGCAGGGCAGCTGATGTTGGGGTGGAATTTATTTAATCGGCATTTACCTTCTGCTTATTCAAAGGGTCTGAACTGGCACCACCCAAAATGGGCAAGGCCAAAGTCTTAGCAGAGTAGATGACAGTCACATTCAGTGAAGTCCCGCAGAAATGACAGTGTTTCCCTGGTCTCCTCAAACAGACAGGTTATTACTCGGTCAACTTGAGAGCTCATCCCTGAACCATTTGTAGTTACGGGTTTAGGGCATGAAAAACTACTTGGAAATTTCTGCCACCTCTAAAATCTTTAATCTAGCTCAACATTTATGGGGCATCACAGATTAGCAGAGAACACCCACATGGGACACAGTTTGGGGAACACTGGGCTGCAGTTCAGCACACCTGGCGCAGAGGCAGCAATCAAGTTTGCACATCAAACTGACTCGGTTGTACAGTGACTTGCAGGCCACTTGAAGGAAAACTATGGCTCCTTCTCTTTGGATAACAAAAATAACAAACACCTAGCTAATGCTTGTTTGTTATGTAACAGGCATTGCTTCTAAGATCTTTAAGTATACTGACATCTACAATCCACTCAACAACCCAGCAAGGTAGGTGTTATTATAATCTCCATGTGACAGATGAGGAAACTGAGGCCCAAAGAGGTTAAGTGCCAGGAAGCAGGGAAGCTGGGAGTCCAACTCAGTCAGTCAGCCTCCAGGGTCCTTACACTTAATCCCAATGCTGCACTGCTTTTCCAAGCAGAGATAGAAAGCTTCATAAATTTTCTATTTCGCCAAATCTTGCCACATTTCTCACTGGAATGACCAGTTGTCTCAGGAATATACACAAAATTACAGGAATGAATACTGTAAAGCTAACATTTGCTATTTTCTAAATAAAGCAATTTACAAAATCTTCTCTATTTTTAGTTTTGCTATTTGTTTCTGCTTAAAGATCTCAAATTGGATTTAAAAATCTAATTAAAATTCCAAGAAGTTTATCTACATCGACTCAACATAGGTTTCAAGCTTTCTGGTTCCTAAAGACCACACCACAGTCCACTGTCCGTGGATATCTGTGGCACTTTATCCAGCGAGGTACAGAAAGAATAAATCCTGAGGGGGACAGTATTCTTTTGTGGAACAACATTACAAGATTTTTTTCTCATTGGCTAGCCTTCCTCATTCCCTACTACTAACCATTGTAATTATTATTTTATTCTTAAGGCCAAAAATATGTAATTCCTGATAATTCAGAATCTTCTCGATAAAAAATTAAAAATATTTTGTGCAGATAAGAAAGAATAAAGATAGTTTATATCTATGCTGACTCCTCGCCAGACACAGTTGCTCACTTTAGCTAGAACAGAAGGTTCTGGGATGTATCCTACTCTCTCTGGATTCTGTTTCCACTATGGTTCGTCTCTCTCACATTTCTTTGTGTTGGGAGATATGAAAAATGGGTACAGACAGTTTGGGACATGGCTAAAGGGAAGTCGAGGTGGCGATACATTTAGTTTGTGCTTAATGAGATATGTTTCTCTTTCTGGATTTTGTGAGGTTTGTGGTTTTTCTTATTTTCTTAAAATGTGTAACTTTGCGTTATGTGTACTAATTTTAAGTAAATATTTACTTTCATACCTCATTTTGAATTCACAATTTTGCACTCTTTCACAAACTGTGTAAGTCTCAGGCCCCATGAAACCTGGATTTGTTCTTGCCCCTCCGTGTAAACATTTTAGACTCTCTCTGTCACGTAAGACTGGATGAATTCTTCCCTAATTTGTCCCCTCCCCCATCTCTATTGCCATGGACTTGGACTAAGTCTTCATTGTATCCAGCGTGGGTCACCTGCGGTCACTTCTTAACCAGTTTCCCTGACCCTGGTTTTGCTCGCTTTCAAGTCTCTTCACACTGCTGCTGGAGAATAATTAGCTAAGATGAAGATGCTCCAGAAGCACCTCCATCAGGTACAGAATCGAGTCCGGTCCTCCAGCACGGCTGCCAGCCCCACTGGTGCTCAGGATCTCCCTCTCCAGCCTGGGTCCCCGCCACATGCCATCTCCCTCGCTTCCGCGCTAGGCATATTTAACTGCCTCTGCTTCCTCTACCTCCACGTCTCTGTCCTACTCACTGTCATGCTCATTCTCATTCTCTCAGTCAGACTCTCGTTCACTCCTCAAGACTCATTTTGCAAGAATATCTCTTCCTTGATTGAATTTTGAGTCTCTTTACAATAGTCCATACATATTACATATTGATGCCTCTGTCCCCCACCTTAACATGAGCATCTCGTGTGTTGAGCATGGGTCTTAGCCGTTTTTGCGTGTGCAGCACCTAAGAGAGGACTTCCCGTATGGTAGGCATTTTATCAATGCCTGGTGAACTTCAAGCTACATGCCAAGTACTATTTTGAAATTCTAAATTGAAGGGAAAGAGCTGAAGGAGATTAAAGATCAGTCTGGAAAGAGTCATAAGTACTGAGTAAAAGCTCTATCTCCAGACACACATCATACACTTAGAGAGGAGCTTCACCTATACTGTGTGCTTGGAATTAGAATGCAGGGGGGTCAAACCCACATATTGGTTAATTATTCCAGTTGTAGGGGACTTAAAAAATATCTCATTATTACAAGGAAACGAGGAACTTAGGTTTTCATCTTTTAGAGCTAGGACCAGTAGTTACTCAAGTTTATGCTTCATAGAAGTTGCATCAGTGGCAGTTAACAGAATAATTGAATGGCTGATGTATATAATGATGACCCAGATTTAAGGAAAGGTAAAATTTCACTTAGGACATAATAACATAAGGCAGGACAACATGGAATTTTTTTCAGAGAGGTCATTATTCAAAATTCTAAAATTGATATCTTTCCTTCTTAGGGTTAAAATTCAGTTTTAGGTATGTGGAATATCTCATTGACTTCTCACAAAGCATAAAAGAAATATAATGCAACTTTTCTGGACATGCGACTTTTGACTTTAATATAACAGTATAAACTGTAATATATAGTCAAATATAATTGGTATAATATACAAATTTTCTCAAACCCCTTTGCTCACTGTGAGTCCAGAAAGTTTTATCTAATTAAAGAGCTAATCTTTCAAACAGCTATTTAAAAAATATTGAGCTTATAAGCTCTTTGCTAAAGCCGTCCAAACAAGCTGTCGCATTCCTGAAGCAGCAGACAGAAACACTGCTGAGTCATCAAACAGCTCACTGTTTTTTTCTTTTAAAACATTGTCTTTTCGTTTCACAACAGATATCCACCTATGTAGAAACTTGTTCAAAAGAGGCAAAATTCTCAGGCATGCAAAGGCATTTAAAATAACTTTAAAAAAAATCTACTGTCAATATTTTGAGGATGGATCAACCTACTCTATTTATAAATCCATACAAATAAGGGATAAATTATAAACTCCTCAAAATATAGTGTGGTGTTTTGGAAAGAGGTTGAGACACACCTGAGAGACAATCCTGGCTTGACCCCTTCTCAGTTGGGTGACCTTCAGAAGACACTACATCTCTCAGTCAGTTTCTTCAGAAGCTAAAATGAGGTTAAAATAATTCCTACCCACAAAGTTGCTGAGAAAATTAGACGAGAAAAATACATGTAAGAAGCCCAGCATAATGCTTGGCCAACCCTCAATGATTCTCAATACCCTCCTATAACCAAGCGAGAGAAAGATTTTTTTTTTAATTTCCTTAGTCCTTGCCAATCATTGTCCCTAGCTGTCTGTAATTTACAGTGTTCAACTTAATTTTCTCATTTGCTTCTAGACTACTGCAAAAGAAAAACAAAATTATTGCACTATCCATGTTTCACTATAGAACACAATTTGGTTGCCTGCTTGGTTGTGATTCTGTTTGGACCCTTTGCTGATTTTTAGGTGAACTGGTTCCAAGTGCTCCTGAACTTTGAGAAGGAGATTAAACTTGATTTCCTCCTTTCACTACCATTAGAAACCAGTTTTCATAAGTTTGATTACTTCTGTTGGTCTTTGGGAAAAAATTCAGTTTTTCAGGAAAAAAAAAATCTTCAGGGTCCTGGGACACTGAACAGAAACCCCTGAAATCACAGCTGCTCTCACGTGGCACAACAGGAGGGTTTAGTTTCTCTGTTGCCCATAGGTTTCCATACGGAAGTTACATAAGTTGAAACCACTAAACCAGTTCAGTGAAACCCAAACTGCTGAGTGTTGCACTGCTTTAAAGAGGGCTTCTGTTTCCTAACCCCCATGAGCTTGGGAAATTTTCCATTTACTTGGAGGGCTGTCACATAAGCCGCGCAACCTGTTTTGCTCAAAGATTCAATGCAGATTGACTGAAAAAGTGAAATGAATCCAAATAGTTGACTTCTCTATTTCACTTTGTTTTATAACTGGATTCTATGGTCAAAATTCAAAGGAATTTTCTTTAGTTTCCTTTCCTTTTTCTAAAAGCTCTAAAAAGTGATTATTAAAGGGTAGGAGCTCAGACTGACTTTCATTGCAAAAACACTAACACATGTAGATCCTCAGTAGGCACCAGAACACACAGTAGGCACACTGATCCATCTGTTGCCTTTCTCCTTTGCGAGGCCTCTTAAAGCTCAGTGCATAACCCTACACTCAAAATTACATCAGACTTTAAAATCCCACTTTCATGGAAAGAGCACAAGAATTTCACACAGTAAGAAAATTGTTAACATAAACGACTACAGTGTAAAGAACTACACCATTGCCAGAGTACAGTTTCAATTTAATTCACTATTTACTGGGCTCATACTACTGATGCTGTTTGGAAACTTTAGAGGCATTGGATAGTCAAAGATTTTTAAGTAACCCATCCAACTTACTTTTTTCCAGCTTTATTGAGATAGAATTGACATATAACGTTGTGTAAGTTAAAGGTGTATGATGTGTTGACTTGATACACTTATCTATTGCAAAATGACTAACACCATAGTGTTAGCCAACAGCTTCATCATGTCACATAATTACCAATTCTTTTTTGTGGTAAGAACATTTAAGATGGACTCTCTTAGTAACTTTCAAGTACAGTCACGCACCACATAACAATGTTTCAGACAACGATGGACCACATATGCAACAGGGGTCCCATAAGATTAGTACCATACAGCCTAGGTGTGTAGTAGGCTACACTCTATGATGTTCACACAACAATGAAATTGCCTAACGACGCACTTCTCAGAACATATCCCTGTTAAGTGACACATGACTGTACATGAGACGGTATTATTAACTATAATCACCATCCAATCTATTTTTATATGAAGAACAATTATACCTATTTTTGATAATACAAAATAATCAGTCTTTTCAATAAAAATTTTCTTCAACAGATCAAAAGCTTTTCAATGCCAGTGAAGTGTCATATTAAATACAGACTGTCTGACAAAAACCAATGCAACACACTGCCTCAAGAACAGTGAGGAAAGGAAGACAAGAGAAATGGTGCTTCACTGAGCACCCGCTGTGTGTTGGGAACTGGGCCGATTGCTTTCCCTATATTATCTCTTTCAAATCTCTTAACAACAACTTGACCTAGGAACATGATCAGCCTGTCCCAAATAAGGAAAAGGGGCCAGGAAGGTTAAGTGACTTATCAATCTCTCAGGGCTATTAAGTGAAGGACTCAGAATTTGAACTCAAGTTTGTTTTACTCTACAATTGTGTTTTCTCAGCTCTGGCCGTGCCTTCTACTTCATTCTAACATGCTATATTTCTGTTCCTCAAATTCAGTAAATAAAGCTCTCACTCATTCAAAAATGTATTTCAGACACATGAGAAGAATTACTGCCATTATATATGTAGTAATGAACCAGTATATTAGGATATACCTGGCCTCAATATACACTTTCTTCAGGTAAACAAACACATTATTATTTTTTCATCTATTTACTGTTAAAATATATGAGAAATTAAGTAGTAGTAGTTCAACTTTCTTTCTCTGGAAAACACATGAAGAAAACATACCTTATGCTACTTGTGGTCTGAAAATGTTAATATTAAAACATCTTACTTTTTAGCTATTTAAATTTGAGTTATATGAATTACTGTAACATCTACACAAAATAATTTTAATATTTATCTGGGTTGAAGCTACTTGGGGGGAAAATCACCAGAAGTTGGTTGGAAAGGAATTACTGCATGATTAGTGACCTGCATGTATGACATTTCCTTTGAAAATGGCTAATCAAATCCTATACATCATTTTAAGCTTTTATATTAAAAATAAAATTGAACAGCTTATTTTCTTCAAGAAAAGTAACTCCTTTAAAGAAATTTATTTAACATTTACATATCACATATCCATTATATGAAGCACTTGAAATTCATATATTCATTTATTCTTTCAACCTGCTGGTTACCTACCGAGTCAGACATACGTCGAATCATGCATTAGGTGCATACATATATATATATATATGCAAAACGTGATCTTTCTCCTCCATTTTTTCATGACCCAGAAAGCTGGAGGCAGGAAAATAACACTTTCTATGTTGTGATAAATGCTACTAAAAAGCACAGAAATCTAACTGAAGCACATAAGAGAGACAGCGAACTCTGAATTCATCCTTCAGCGAGCCATGCTTCCTAGGTGCCATGGAGCCCTGTCTTGAGGATTCAACAGAGTAGGACAAGTGGAGGAGTAAGCGCAACATTCCAACCACTAGATACAGCACAGGCAAAGACAGCATGCCATAGAAGCTGTAAATAGTTGTATATAGTTGGGTTTTAAGTCTGGAGAAAAAGAAACAAGGAAAAGAGAGAAAGATTGGTAAGGTGCAATGATAAAAAGCTTCAGAGGCTACACTACCGATTGTTGGCTTTGGATGATAATGTGGAGCAAATCAGCATCAAGGGGCATTGTCAGTACAAAGAGAGTACTCATTTGATGACTGGGGAAATGCTGGAACATTTCTACACACCTGTGAGTACTGGCTGGTAAAAAAAATTGAGAAGCCAACTACTAACATTGAATCATTTTAAAGAAGATTTCACTAAATAGGAGGTAAGTCATCGGTGTATCTTTGAGGCATCATGCTTCTCTATGCTCCTTTGCCAAGCACATTTGCCCAAGAAATAAGTAGCTACCATCATCCCAATCTTTCTGTTTACAACACAGTGTTAATATGGGTCAGCTTTAGCGAAGGAATTACTGGACTCAACAAGAAATCATTTGAGGACACTCCCAGCTCTTCCCCACTTCCAATCTTACCAATTCCAGGAAAGATGGGCTGAAAGATTCAAAAGAAGATGGAGTCATTAAGCCAAGATGATCAGGCACATCAGGTTTTAAGCAAATTTATCAAGTGAACAAACTTATGGTTTTGTCTTCCTACTTTCTTTTAAAATCCTTCCCCTCCCTACTCTTTCCCAATATCCTGAGTTCAGAGTTGACTCCCAAATGGCTCCTACATGACAACACCTGAGGTTGTCCCTAAAAGTGGCCCAAACTGCAAATCCCGTCTTAACTTTTGCTTTGTCTGATCAAAAATTTTATTTCCTGAGTAAAGTTACTTCTTTAAAACTGCATCTCAAAACTTCTCAGACATTACAGAACTACATTGCTGTGCTGTACTAGAAACGCACCTGCTTTTATTTCCAGCCACTGTGTCAAATCCCTTACCCATTCTTTATTTTCCCACACCTTGGGCCTAAGCATATTCTTCTAATTAAAAAGACAACCCAAGACAAACATCTCTTCTTTCCCTGGATGTTTACGTTATCAAAGAGAAGTATCACCTGTCATTTTAATCTCTTAATGTAGCAAAGGATTGTAAATCCAGCATACTCCCTCTACGTAGCCTTTTTCTTTCAGAGTAGGAAGAAACTTTCATTTGTGCCACCAGCGCCCTTCTTCCTGCTGGCTCAGGAAGCAGAGAGAATTAAGCATCACTGTAAGAGACTCTGAGGCTCCTCTAAGAGAGCAGGATGCTTGTTTCTCCATTCAATGACAGTGAGGGCCTGAGTGTCCTGAGTGCCTTCTGCTAAAAGGTTTACGTGTTAGGAGTGGGGCATCAATGTAAACAATACCAAGAAGCATTTTTCCTGCCAATACAAAACACATACTAGTTGAAAAGGCTGCAAGATGGACATAGAGGCCTAGGAGCAGCCAGTGTTCAGGTGTAAGTACCCCCTCTAAAAGGAGGACCCATCCCACCCTCCAGCCTAAAGGCTCCAATATGGATGCTGATGGAGGTAGGGGAATGCAGAATCCCAGCTTCATCCTCCCAAACTCCATTCTTAAAGAGGCATCATCTGAAATCAGACTTTCCTGCCAACTGCCCACCAAAATTGACTAGAAACCATTAATTAAGTCAGTTATGGAAAGCAACAGTTATTCATGCCTATTTATAACTGCAGAACAACAATACCATCAAAATATACCAAATAATAGCCACCACATAGTGCATACCAATTATGAAATACTTCATAGATATTATTTCTAATCCTGCCATAAACTCCACAAAACAGGAGAAATTATTCACCATTTTCAGATGCAGAAACTAAAGCTCCATGACTACATGGTTTTCCTGAGTCACAGCTAAATGAAACCAACAAGATTAAAATCCAGGTTATTTCTGGCTCAGGAGTACATATACGTATGTGGTGATAGCTAGATAGACAGACAGATAGATAGATAGATAGATAGATAAAGAGAGAGAGACAGAAGAGTGAACAATATCTTTGGAGATCTCTGAGACCAGCCACTAAGAATGGGAAAACAGAAAATATTTTGGTATGTATCATACTATAAACTAAATAAACATAATGCTAGGTAAATCAATTACCACTCACTCTCTGTGTCTTGAAAAGTAACCAATCTTTCTGCTTTGGGCATGCAACTGATTTCAACAAGAAAAATACTGGCTCTTGCCAAATTATGAAGTCTTCTACTTGAAGATACACTAAAAAGATAGGCAACAAGAAAGATACAGGTTGAAAATACAGAAAATGCAAGTGTTGATTCTGCTCATTTAGTCACTCAGTCAATATAACAATGTCCATTGTGTGTCCACTACTTTCCAAACTCTGCCATAGATGCCCTATGTAAAATAAAGTACAACTTTCTCAGCCCATGGGAAGTTAACAGTGTTATTCAGGGAACAAGAACATAAATAATTAATTGTTTCATAGAGTGTGCACTAACAGAGGTAGAAATAGAATTCTGTGGGATTCTGGGGGAGTAGCTATAACTCTTCCTGAGGGAATAGGAGATTTCACTGAACATAGGACTTTTTGAGATGCACACATTGAACTCCATTTTTTTAAAAAAAAATAGGAGTGAAAAGATGTCACGAACTGAAAACACATACGGGATATTTTGCACGTGGAAATTAAGCCATCTTGATTCATTATGTTATTATTCCATGCCTGCTTATCTTCCATCTGACCTTGTTTAGCCTTTTCACGCTGCAGTCATTCAACAACCCACTGCCACCAGATTCTTAAAGCAATGGCTTCATCAGTTCACTTCCTGCTCAAGAGCCTATTTGCTAAACAATCTCAACTATTTTTTCCTGTCTTAGAAACACCACCAAAACATGAAACCCCACCTAAAACCCTATAGCTTCATTTCCGATTTCTACCACCACACATATCTTGCCAACTCTTTCTTTTCCTCCATATTTTCCACCACTCTCTATGTACTGATTACCAACCTTAAAGCAAAGCAAAACAGAAAGAAACGTTCTGTTCACTCCCACTTTAGATTTTAGGTCAATGTCATTTCATTCTGGAAATCTTCTCTGATCCCATACTTCTGATATTAAGACCCACAGCTATATACTTTTACAGCTTCCAGTTCTTTGCTGCAAAACACATATTGCATGGTTTATCATCAAATTCTTATGTAATCATTCAATTAATGCCTATATAGGAATATACTACATGTTATGTTTTTATTTACCACTAAAACTCCAGAACATAATAAAATGACTGGCATAAGGTAAAAGCGAGTAGATAATTTTTGGACGTATGACTGACTGAATAAACGAATGCTGCCCACTAGAGCACACATCCTGCTCTGGCTGTGTACCCTACCACCATGTATTGATTCGATTCCACCACCCAATGACCCCTCACTCCTGCGGTTCCGAGCTGCCAGAAGACTCCAATTTTTCTTTATCCAAATTGTGTAAATCCTTCAAATTTCTAGAAAAGTTGTATAAAGCCTTTATTTCATTAATCTCTTATGTTTCTGATTTACCATACAATTTAGATTAAGTTGAATAATGATAAATGGGGAGCTTCAACATGTTTTATTTTCTTTTCAGTAACATTTTTCTGATTCATAACGTTTTACTTAACGATAAAAACATCCTCCCTAAATGATTTTCACTGCAACCCGACATTTTAAAAATATTTTATTGTTGAAAATGATGCCAATCTTTAATTAAACTAAAATTTTAATTTCAGCTTTGTCCATTTTTGCAATAGACACCAGGAAATGATCCAAACGACGTATAATAAGGGTATAAGGAAAGGACGTATTGGAAGGCTAAGATGGAAGGGAGATCCTAAGGACTGAGACACAGTGAGAAGCTCCTTTCTAGCAGAGAGAAGATACCAGAGAAGAAGGAGATAGGATGGTGACCTGAAAGTGAAAAGGTTTGAGTAACTAACGTCCCAACGCCCGCCCCTGCCCCATCAAGTGGAAGGGAGTGGATGCCTTAGCAGATGGAAATAACAACACCGGTCCAATTGAAGAGCTTCCTAAAAGTAAAGGGAACGGGAAGATCAAAACTTTAGGACTAGAGATGCAAAGCTTGAGCAGATGGGGCTGAACAGAGACAGGAAAGAAAGCAGATGCGGTCACTTCCAAGATTCAGCACATGCAGCATGAGTCCTAGAAATGCCACAGGTCTGAGCAGGAAAGCAAGCATCTTCCAAAGCACAGAAGGAAAAGAACAAAGGCTATGAGTGAGTTCAATGGATTTATAGGCCGAGGTTTGCACAGAATCATTCAGTGTTGGATGCTTTCTCCATTTTTCCACCCTCTTCACATGTGGTATATGTTTTAGAGAATGGCTTACTTGTACTTAAACCAATTCATAAAATTCTGTGGCAGACAACTAGAGGGCCAGGCAACCCAGCAATATTCCATGATACCATATATAAATTAAATGCATTGTCTCAGAACATTAAAATAACAGCTTAAATTAGGGCTGATGATTATTTTTCTACTGAAATATTCTGATCTGGCATCTAAATGGGAGTTGATTACATAGCAAAATACCTTTTTCTCTCCTTTGCAACATGAAATGTAAAGGTTTCAACTCACTTGTTATCTGAGGAAAAACTAGGAGTGATAAATCTTTATGAAGTAACTACAGTTAATATTTTAAACATATACTTCAACATCCATGGCATGTACAGGTAAAAGTTAAGGGTCTACAAAACCCTTCGAGAAAAAAAGGAGAGAAGAGAAAACGCTAACTCACAAAGGGGGAGAAAGAAATATATAAACATAGAAAGAGATAGAGGGAGATTAGTAAAATAGGATTCAGTAGAAGAGGCAAAAGAGACATAAAATGGAGTGAGAGAAGCTCAGAAAGATCGAGGTTTGGGGAGAGAATTCTGAGAAGTGGAGAGTCGGGGAGAGGTAGGGCTGGGACCCGTGTCACTGGGTTAGTCAAGCCATCATTCCCTGGATCAGGTGATCCACAGAATCATCATCCATTGTCTCTACCTCTTTGAAATGCTAATTAGCTAAATGTCTAATATTAACAGATAGTCCAAGAAGCACAAGATGATTTGAATGGAAAGCTTAAGACAAAATTACAAAAAAGAAAAGGGAATTTACTTTCCACCTCCGCTTCTGCTCCTCCCATTTTTTTCAGGTTTGGTGCTTTTGTCGTCTTTTGTTTGGCTCATCTACCTGCTCTCTGGCATCTTTCCTGAGTTAGCCTTGCTTTCAGCAGGCTGCTAACATATTACACCTAAGTTCTAACTAAAATCAAAGTATACCCTTAAGTAGACTACTTCCCAGAGGCATGCATATTTTTGAGAAGAGCTCTCTAAATGCATCCAATAAATTGAAGAATAGTATGTATTAGGCCCGGGAGTTAGTGGTGACTGGGCACTACCCTCCTGGAGCTCAGTGCAGCTCTGAAAGAAGCCAGCGGGTAGTCTGGCAGGATGAGCAAGGAGAGCCTGCCAGGTACTGGGTGGCAGAGACCACAGGAAGCAAGATGGTTGGCGGATGCAGAAAGAGGAAGTGTCCGCTGCTCCACTCTGTCCATATTGCCTTGTAGAACGCCTTCTCTTACAGATGGCTCGCCTGATGCCTTTGCTGAAAAGTTTAGTCGCATAGTGTTGATATTAAAGCGACATCTAGGGATAGAAGGCACAGTAACTGTGGACAGTCACCACCCTCTTAGGTTGTGACTCCCATTTTATTTTTACTTCATAATTAAAACACAGTGTTTGGCATGGAGTGGAAGCAAGGAAAGGGGAGAAGAAAGGAAGGGAGGGAGGGAAGGCAGAAATCAAAATGGACTGTTTATGAAGAATTGAATAAATGAAACCATGACATATAAACCTCTGCCTTAGAGACTCGACCCTGAATGGAACTGAGTCCATCTGTACATGGAAAGATTACTTATGCCATCTTGCCCTTGTGAAATTATTTGAACTGTTTGTACATCAAAGAAAACTAGACAGTATCCTAATGAGTTTCACCAATTCAGTATCTTAAGGGATACTTTACAATTTATTATTCAAAGTGGGTATATTTTATATATATCTTTACATAAATCTTAGAGTTGGGAAAAAAGCATAAACTATAGTGTCTCAGGATTATAATTTGAAACATTCAAGTCTCTCTTCCAGAAAGCCATAATTACTGTGAGGAGCATCTCTACCACTTCATTAGACTGCCAACACTGTATCCCCGTCTTAGAAGGGATTATTAAATATTGACATCAGTAATAATATGTGTCAGACACTTTACACGTATTCCTCCAATTCTCGGAATAGTTTTATGAGATGGGCACCATTTTCTTCCCAAGTTTACTGAGGAGAAAATAATATTTAGAGAAGTTGCACTACTTGCTTAAGGTAACAAGGCTAGTTGGTGGTATGGTCATGATTTAAACCCAGATCTGGTCTGTCTCAGCCCTGAGCCAGAGCTGCCTTCTATCTAACTGATCATTTTATCATCTACATCAATATATTTCATATTCTTGTCAACGGAAGATCTAGGCTTTTAAGGTCCACCTCTGGGGCCACCACAGAGGGATGGAAAGTTGGTGGGCTCGTGGAATAATAGTCCTTTTCATATGCAAACCAAGCAGCTCTGCGTAAATATATTTTAAAAGTTTGAATCAGATCATAACTTAACCTGAAGAAATTTTTCTACTGTTAACAGGAAAAAAAAACCTTTGAGAACCACTGATCTAGATTTTCAAAACTTGACTTTTTTTTCATGAGAAGCTTGAATTATTGAAGAGCTGTGAGCACCAGAAACATATGGGCTTCATCAAGAACTGAAGAGGAAGGAAAAACACAATTCCACCTCCGCATTAATAGAAAATGAACCTTACAGGCAGCTGATTAATAATTAAAAATGAAAACAAGTGCTGTCTAATTTACTTGCAGGCTGCAGCCCAATTCTGGAATAATAGGCAAACACATACACTCACAAACAAATATATGGGTCCCTGAAATATTTCATTTTTCTTCTACATTGTAATTCTAAAAATTTGTCAATTTCAGATATAGTAACTTGATTTTATATTTTGAGTGTACTGCACCAAATTTTCACCAATGGGAGATAACTTTCCTCCTGGCTAAACCATGTTTACTGACTATGAATCGGTTTCCCTCCTTGGCCATCTCTCTGTGCCCCCTCCCTCTTTCCATTGCCCGTCTCTGTACAGGAATGTCAGATAAGAGTAAAGAAGACAGCATATGAATTCCTACTTCATTAATCCATGGTAAAAGAGTGTTATATCTTCATCTACGATTCTGTTCGCTAATCACCTATTTGAATCTGTTTATTTTAGATACCTGCAAATGCAGTATTTGACATCAGAAGTCCAGATTTAAATATGTACTAATTTTATCACTGCATTTGACCATGTCACTTAATCTCTCTGAGTCTTCTGAAATTAGTGTTAATAATTTCTAGTAAGCAACAAAATGGATGCTGGTTGAAAGTACTTTCGTATATCAATCAAATATCATTTATCATTATGAACATAGGATGAGAAATTAGAAACTGGTGATTTCAAAGTTAAGATTATAAAATCACAATATTCTAAATTTAATAGTCAAATTATTTCATGATTTTATGTCTAGATGTAGGGAGCTGATTTTATTATGTGTGATGATTATAATTAAGAAGAAATTTTGTCCATAGTGCTATTTATTATAGTAGCATATAATTCGTAATTATTATCATAAAAAGTAGAAGTATCATTCATAAATACTGTATATAAATCAATATTGGGGTTGTCATAGCTTAAGAAAGAAGAATCAATAGAGTCTTCATGTTTCATCTTCTAATCTAAAACATTTTTAACAATTGGAAAAATATTTGCTCTAAAATATTGGTAATATAAATCATATTTATCTTAAAATGTTCCTACTCAAGCTCTCTTGTATTAAATTACATTCTACCAACTTAGACCAATCTTCCTATCTAATCATATATTTTTGAATTTTACTGGCTTATAATAAAGGAAAGTGAATAAAGCTAACATATATAAAGGAAAGTGAATAAAGCTAACAGGTAAAGGAAGGGCCAAGAATTGAAAATGCATTTTCACAGTAACACTGCTGCACAAATTGATAGTATTACTCAAAGCAAATCTTGGTTTGCAGCTGGGAAAAAGAAAAAGCAGATTTATTTATTTTTTGTGTGTGTGAGGAAGACTGACCCTGAGCTAACATCTGTCGCCAATTTTCCTCTCTTTTATGTGGGATGCCGCTGCAGCGTGGCTTGACGAGTGGTGCTAGGTCCGCACGGGGGATCTGAACCTGTGGACCTGGGGCTGCCAAAGTTAAGCTGCAAACTTAACCACTATACCACTGGGCCAGCCCCAAAGGCAAGTTTATTCAGCCATGTACTGTCTAACAGTCCTTTACGGTCTATGTTATGACGTAACAAGGTGAAGTGCACACCTTTCTCAGGAGGCCATTTGCCCAACCTATTTTGTTGGTTTCTTTGTAGAAGTGAAGAACATGGATTTCTGTTAAGAGGATATACTCTCATCTGTTTTTCCCTGTGGCCAAAGTCAGAAATACCGCTTATAGACATTGGAATGGAGTTTCTGGCAATAAGAAAAACAGCCAATTCTTTACTGAGTTCATACTATATGCCAGGCTCTATACTGAGTGCTCTATATGAATATCGGTAATAGCAAACAAATACTAGTAATTATGTGCTAGTTAGAGTCCTAAGCACTAACTTCATATTAACTTGTGAAATTCTCACTACCATCCCATGAATGAAGTGCTAACCCCGTTTTTCAGGTCAGGAAACACAGACATAGAGAAGTTGAGCACCTTTTTCCAGGTATCAGAGCTAGCAGAACTGGGATGTGTACCCAAATTGCAACGACTGCAAAGCCTGAAAGTTTTATCTCGAGGCTATGCTGCCATATGACAGACATCACCTCATTTGGGCGGCATGGGGATAGCGGATGACATGAGACACAACAATGTTAGCTAGATCTAGAGAGGAACCATCCACATTATCAAGTTCAAGCTCCATTCTGAGTGGGACTGATTATCTAAGGTCCAAAGCCAGGTGGGGTCAAAGCAGAAAGTGTAGCCATGAGTCCTGCTCATATCCCTGGTCCCTCTACAGTACATGTGAACACTTGAGAAACACTGTCATTGACACCTCGAGGGCATTTCCTAGGTTTGTGAAAGTGAAAACATGAACTTGTGTTTAGTCTTTCATCTATACAGCGATACTGACCAAATGCTGTTGATATTTAAAATTCTTTTTCAGAGTTGTAACTGACTAAGCAGGACAGTAAAACCAATAAAACCTTTCATGACCAGAAGAAAAGTATTTTATTAAATGTTAATATTCTGAAACATGTATTTGACAAGATTCTTCAAAATTGGAACTAAAAATAAAACTACTAAATCCATTTGCAATCCTAAGCTTGACACTTAATACTATAACGTTTTCCAGTGCTCACAATGAAACTAAAAGCGAAAAACCTCTATGCTTGGTAAAGACCTAAGTGTTTACTGTACCTAAGCAGACATGGTAATTTGCTTGCTGGATATTGCAAACAGAAGACCAAAAGAGTTTGGTAACCAATTAGTTGTGAAATGCGGAAGAGGGGGTTGAGTTTACACTTTGCGTCCTGAGAGACCTAGAGAGTGGCGGTACCGTAAACCAAATTAGGAAATTCGTAGGAGCATCGGTCTGGGAAGAAATGAGTTCAGTTTCAAGCCTGGTAAATCTGTTATGTGGTAAGTTAGGTTGGCATAGCAGATAGTAGGAAGGAAGAGTAGAAAGGTATTATTTTCTTTCTTTTTCTTTCATTGTACTTCTTAAATTTTGTCTCTATATGATTGTGTTCTTTGAAAATATCTGTCTTTAATAAAATCCCAGATTTCTAGTACATGTGTTATTCCAAGTGGGTTATTAGGCCCCTAAAGACATCAATATTTTAGCTTATTTGGCATCATTTCAAACTTTTACTCCTTTTTATGCACTGCTATAGTGGTTTTTTTCTATAGTACTTCTATATTAAAAGTACACAGCTTTCTTATAAAGATGTGGTATATATATATACAATGGAATATTACTCAGCCATAAAACGGACAAAATCATCCCATTCACAACAACATGGCTGGACCTTGAGGGTATTATGTTAAGTGAAATAAGCCAGGCAGAGAAAGACAAACACTGTGTGACTTCACTCACACGTGGAAGACAAGCACCATATGACTTCACTCACATGGAGAACATACACAAACACATGGACAGGAGAACCGTTTAGAAGTTACCAGGGGAAGAGGCTGGGGGTGGGCGCAAGGGGTGACATTTATATGGTGACTGACAAATACCAATGTACAACTGAAATTTCACCATCTTATAAACTATTAGGACCTCCATAAATGAAAAAGTACACAGCTTTCCCATAAATTATATACATATCAGACATTACTTCTATCACACCCTTCCTTGAAATACCCTAACTCTCTTAACATTGTCTCAAAGCCTTTTTTTTAATTTAGTGAGTTTTAATATGTTCTTGATCCAAATATTAAATGTTACCGTGTTGCAGTCACTTGACTCCAATAAGAAAGAACAAAGATGTAATGAACAAATAAAACGCTGGTTTTACAGAGAGGTTATATATTTGAATAGGTGGTGAAGCTACAAATCTTTACCTCTTTCATGTGGTCTTCAATGTAGGGTATGTAAGGCACTTTATTGAGATATGGGGATAAACTATTATATATATATACACATATATACACACAATATATGTATACATAATACATACATATATACATAATATATACATAATTGTGTAAAATATTTTAAAGTATGCCTATTTAGTATATATACATAATATTTTAATTCTGTATTTTATATTTCTACTTTTAATATATATTTAAAATAAGTACATATATATTAGATTTGCCTGAATTTTTTTATACTGATGGAGTATGCAGTAAAAAATTACATCACCATTCTGGAGGCTATTAGGATAGTAACATACTCCAACTCACATTCTTCACTTATCAAGGAAGATGCCAAATTTACTTATATATAGCAAGAGTTTATCCATTATTCAATAGTGAAAAAGAAAATATTTTTATTCATCTATCCATCCATCTACAGATACAGGAAACATTTATTAAAAATCTCTTCTTACCAAGGGAAAACATCATATCCTTATTCATAACTTTATCATTTATACATCTAGAAAATTCCTTGCATATATGATGTGCCCAGTAAATTTTGATGAATAAATGTATGAATTGACCTAGTTGGTGTAGATTCCCTAGAAAGAAATTGGAACAAAAAATTTAAAGTCATGGAAACAGATGCTAGCTTAATGCAAGATCTTTGCAAGTGTGAAAGTTAGTCAGCAGTGGAATGGCTGCCTTGGGTAGTGAGCTTCTCAGCTTTGAAAATGTTCACACAGAACCTGGGGGCCAGAGATGTGATGCAGCTTGACTGGGTAGCTGATTGGGCAAGGAGCAAATGAGACCACCTCTGAAGTATTTCCAACTCGAAGGCATTGTGATACTAGATTTATATTTTTTAGAGACATTCTGAAAATTCCTTGATAAAAGATCTAATTGAATACAATTAAACAGTGTTTGCCTATTATGTATACGCATTATTGACTATTTTTCTGTCTTCTAGGACTCTTTGCAAGTACAAGCAACTCTACTCCACATTAATGGGGGATACTTGTATGGAGAGTCTCTCAGAGAAGAGAATCCAAAAGTCACGAGGCAGGCAGGAGCATGAGCAGCAGTGAGTAGGCAGCACCAGAGCTAAAAAATGAATTCAGCCTGAAATAGCCCAGAGAATTAGTGATCAAAATATGTATAACTGAGATCTTCCTGTAGACAAGAGTTTTTTCCTTTATTTTATAGGCATTCCTTCCTTAGGTCAATTCTCCAGTTAAGCGAACACTTATGAAGTACTAATATAAGAAACAGAAAATAGTAGCTCAGGTCAGGAAACAAATCTCTACGACACTGCCCTAATTAGCCCTACCCAATACTGATCCTTTATTCATAAGACTTTATCTCCAAAGCATCATTATTAAGTTTATGCTCGTCCTTTTTATTCTTTTACTACATAACTGGTAATTATTCTAATGTTGGTTCATGCTTGCATGCTTCTTTTCTCCCTCAGGTGGATTATAAGCTATTTAAAGATAAAGACTTTGTCTTGTAATTGCTTTCCCCAAATCAATGGAATGTTGATGTTAACCATTTTCTCCACCTAGAATTCTCTCTCCCTTCTCCCAGATTGTCTGAACCCTTTCATTGCTATAGGGCCAGCTATCATGTGGAGACTTCTGGTTCTGTATAACAACTTCCTTCTCTGAACTCTTATAGTGTTTGTCTCTATCACTAATTGGAGCTGAGCATATGCCATCTTGTCCTTGGCAACACTTCTTCTATCTGAGCCAAAAACATGATCCTTCCTCCAGAGAGAAAGCGTGCCAACATTGTGAACCCCTGATAAGCTTATTTGTCTTTCACAGTACACAGGAACCTTTGAAGAACCCAAAAATATTGCCCATGATCTAGTGTGAGGGCCAAAAGGTTTTAGTAGGAGGAAGATGATATCCTAGCACCACACAGTCTAATCACTGCAAATTGGAGTAGAGTTGCATTAACTATCATTTAGTTCTACCACAATAATAGAATTAATCAGGTAGGCCTAAGGCTAGCAGGACAAAAATCCTCAATAGAATCTTAGAGTTAGAGGTTATTGAGAGCTCTCCAAGGTACCGAAGAACTGTAGGCATTTAGTCTACCCACCCAATGGATTCTCTGTGTTCAAGTGACACTATTTATTTATTTACTTACTTATTGATTTATGTAACTTCCACTATTATGATGTCAGATACCTGCCTTAATCCGAATCCTACCATATCTATCAAGATGCTATAGTGCACCTATTATCCTGACCTAATTATGACATGTTCTTGCAACTGGCCTACCTGGCTATATCGTTGACTAGCAACAAAACTTCCAAGCCAAATTTCAAATAGGCATTTTAAAAACATACATGTCTACTCTCCTCGACATTACTGAAAATTCTTGAAAGAGAAATCATGCCCCTGTGTATCAATAAATGCTTGTTGATAATGACTAATTTATTTTTCTTTGACTTCTACACACACATATCTAGTACAGGTCTCAGTCATGAATGACCACTCAGTGAATTCTTGTTGGCTGGCTGAGCTAAACTGAAGAATCCAAACCTGGGTTTGAATGGATGCCCACAAGTGAACTGGAGAAGTACACTTAGCTCCTGTGTCTTTCTGAACATAGTGTCTACTTAACCAGCCCTCCAAACTAGATCTGGACAGACTTTCAGTTTAGATTTGTTAGTGTCATACAGTAGAACAAAATAAAAGAGTATGCTTATATGTGTAAATATCCAATTGTCTGTGTTTCTGGATGCAAAGAAACTCCCACAGAATGCTAGCTTGCAAAGGACACGGTATATTGAAAATAATTTTCTAAAAAGTATTTGCTCGAGCATCCCATAAATTTGCATAGGACATTTAAATAACCCTATATGAACTGTAAACTTATTCTAAAAATTGCTTTTTAAGTAAATTAGGCTTCAGTTCCTTAATTAATTATTTGTAGGCTAGGAAAGGCACTAATACATTTAGTTTTCATTGCAATAATATCAAAATAAAATATGCAGCAGACTACTAGCCCCAGGCAATGCCACTGGAAGTTTTCATCAGTATTAACCAGGTCATCAAACCTATATGTCATCATATCAGGATGCATTTGAATGTGAAAACAATAAGTAAGAATTCATACCATTAAGAGTATAATTACTCTCAAAAGCAGTAAAAAAAATAAGAAATGGTGATTTCAATTTTATAGGTAGTCTCAACATTATAAAACATGAAATTACGTAATTGTTACATCCTATAGAATTTTATCTTAGAACACAGTCTGTATCACAAAATCATTTAATTACTATCATATGCATTTGTATTCTGCCTTAGCACAGAGTGGGCCCTCAGTTGATATTGGCTTGATAAATGTATAACATAAGCATATTCCACTAATCTAAGATTATGTTCCATAGATACTTTTATAAAATAGTATTATTTTGAGTCTGATAATGCTACTGATTTCCAAATCTTATCCTTACATTGAATTATTTGGAAGACCATCTAAGATGTTGATTGTCAATGCAAAACAAATTCTAGGTGCTCAAATATTTTTATAAAGTATATTAGAATATTAATCTCATACTAAAAATGTCCTGTGAGATTTATGTTCAGGTCTCCACAAGCAAAGTAAAGCACAAAATTGAAATAGTGAATCTTGAAATCTATTCAGTCAGAATCTACTGTATATAAAAGTCAAAGCCACATACTCTTTAGGTGGAAGTGTTTGTCTTACTTTTACTAAAACAGCCAATAGGTCCTATTACATGAGTAACAGTAAAAGAAGAACCAATTTCCACCTTGGAGATTCTGTGATCCACGCAGAGCTATATAAAAGATAGCCAGCTACCCAGGTGGCGATCTCTAAGTGGTTTCAAAATATAACTGGAACAAATGGTGCCAGTTAACTCTGATTGCCACAGGCAACCCTATATATAGTTAGTGAAATGTAAGTGGCTCTTAGGAAGCACTCGAATAGAAATTTTTTTAAATCTCACTAATAGTGGGTTGTCTCCACTAAGTATCTCTGAACTTTGCAAGCAGTTATAGTCAGGGAATAATCAATAGTTGCTCTCATCTGAGTTTCTAAACCCAAGAAATGGATAGTATAGAGATTTTTATCAGGAAGGAATGACATTTTATTTTATAATTTCCTAAAGAGTTTTCTGATTCTCAAAGTCACAAATGAAGCTTTAAAAGCAAGAAAAATCTACAGAAATGTGGGAAGCATTTGGCTGTTTCCTGTGCTTGAACAGAGTAAGCTGAATTTGCAAGACCTTGACTCCATATGCAATTTTTGACCACAGAAAATGAGTTGTCTACAACACCACCGAATATATGTAGAATAAATTGAAAGATTATTAGTTTGTAGAAATGCTAAACTATTGTCCTGATTATAGTAACCACATATTCTATGTTGATCTTTTGTTTAGGTAGCTTTTATTTTAACACACATCGATATTGAACAAATTGTAGGCTCAGTCTAGCGGACATGACTCTCTTCTTCCAAACTTATTTTAACCCTTCATTAATTGATATATGAATTCAGTATATATATATATATTTTTTTTTTAAAGATTTTATTTTTTTCCTTTTTCTCCCCAAAGCCCCCTGGTACCTAGTTGTGTATTCTTAGTTGTGGGTCCCTCTAGTTGTGGCATGTGGGACACCGCCTCAGTGTGGTTCGATGAGCAGTGCCATGTCTGCGCCCAGGATTCGAACCATTGAAACACTGGGCCGCCTGCTGCAGAGCACACAGACTTAACTACTTGGCCATGGAGCCAGCCCCAATTCAGTATATATTTACTAACAGCCTTTATATGCCTAGCATAATGAGAAATGCTAGCTATACAAAAACAATAAATTTCTTGCTTTCATATTTTTGCTTTCATATTCAACAGTCTGATAGAGGATGCCAAGTATGTAAACCCAAAAACATCAAAGAAAGGTTTATATGGACACAATCCAAATTCCAGAGAACCATCCTCCAGCCTTCTTGCTTGAAGCCAATGCTCCTCACTCTAGCCACTTCTGCTCCCTATCCCACCTCCACCTGTTTTCTCTGCAAGAACACCCAAAAGAGCCCACACTCCTCTCCTTTAATAGTTGTCCTACATATTGTACCCCCTGGAATATCCTAGCACCTCCCTCCACTGAAGTCCAAGTTGGAGTTGAAAGCAAGCCGCATTGTTCTGCTCCTTACCCACTTCTTGCTGACCCAAAAGCAGTCACTGAAGTCCTTTTGGTGTAAGTGTTTTACTCCTAGAAAACTTGAAGAAGATAAAAATATGAAATATGGGAGACTCATGGAATCCACAGTTTTTTGATTACTGCATTTCTTCTTATGATACCCTATATTTCTTATCTCCTCATATTATACCTCTTGGCTAAGACATTTCACTATCTTTCATTCTTTTTAAATGCTTTTTACATTTTTCCTCTCACTGACTGGATTACACTGGATATCTTGGTTCACAATTGCACCTAAAAAGCTATTTGTGCAATTTATATCTCTAATATCTGTACTCTTCCCTCCACTGAAGGAAGTTACATTGAAAGGATCATGCAGATGATAAAGTTTGACAGTTGAATAATGGTGTCACGTATAATACAAGCAGTAAGATGGGAGTATGTGGAAAAGCAGAAAAACAGTATCTGGGACACAGTAGGCATTCAATACATATTTATCAAATAAGTAGAAGAGTGAATGAACGAACTCAAACTTCACTTTTTCTTTTAAACTTTCCTAAACTTCAGGACTGAATTAATCCACTCCCATCTGCCATTCTGTAAAAGAATCACAACAATAATGATAGCTAATAGTCACTGAGTGATTATTATGTGTCAGGTACTGTTTTAAATGCTTTCAATGCATTAACTCACTTAATCCTCACATTAGCTCCACGGAGTAGCTACAATCAATTCTTTATTTCATAGACAGAGATACTCAGATACAGAGAGGTTAAATAACCTACCCCAGGTCACATGGTCAATAATTAGAAGAGTTCATCCAAACTGCCCACCCACAAACACACAACATGAGCCCTTTGACATTAGCATTGTGTCTTGTTTATTTCAGTTTCTCCACCGCCTAGCCCTATAGCAGAGCCTGGGGTGCAGAAAGTGCTTAGTAGTTTTTTTATAAATGAGTGAATGAACACTTTAATGATAATGGACAATATGGACCAACCTACAATCCCAAACCAATTCCTTGCACACTTGCCAACTTCAGGTCTCCAAATTTGAGAGGAGTCTTAGCCAGCGTCCTTATCCCAGGGGATGCTCTACCCAACCCTTTCCTCTCTTTGCCTCTAGAGGAAGAAATATTAATTTGATCTCTCTTATACCAAACTGCTGTTATCCCCTCACTCATATCATCAGCCTCTCTGGCCCTATTTGTATTTCTGGAATATTCAAGCATAGCCCCGCCTTAAAGCCTTTCACTTGTAATTTTCTGTTGTTTCTGATGGAAATGCTCTTCTTGCACATTTTCTCATGGGTAGAGGCTGCTAGCCAGTCAGATCTCAGCTCAGTCACGATCTACTCAATGAAGTTTCTCTGACCATATACACCATTACCTTAGGCTGAAGCTCTGTGTTCCAGCTCAGTTCAGCAGAGAGGCAAGCTTTGGCATTTCAGATACAAGTCCAGGTATTATAAAGTAGCTTATTTCCTGTTTATATTGCCCTTTGGGCATTTTTCTCCCACAAGCAGCTCAGACGCAGGAAGAGTAGTTGGACCAAGTCAGACTGTAGGCCTTCCTGTTATCCTTGGCCATTATACAATCCAATTACACCCCAAATTCCATGATCAACCCTACAATTATTCATTTGCTTCCTGGCTGAAAAGGGAAAATTAATGTGTGAATGGGTAAAGTCATGGGAGAGAATGTGACAAAGGACAATCTTGAAGGGAAAAATAAAATGGAAAATGCTAACTGGATATATATGAAATTCAGGTTCCTTTAAAAGTCATCCAGCCATATAATTGGGCCCCTAAGCAGTCACCTCTGCAATCCTCATTTCCAAGCCCTCAAATGGCATAAAAGAAGACTCCCCAATCTTTTGGACCCACAGTATTACTCATTCTCACTATATTGTATATGTCAGGCTTTCTCAACTTCGGAGCTATTGACATTTGAAGCCCAATAATTCTCTCTTGCTGGAGGCTGCCCTGTGCATTGTAGGATGTTTAGCAGCATCTCTGACTCCACTTGAAACCAATAGCAGCCACCCCTCACTCCCACCCCAAGATGTGACAACCGAAAAAGTCTCCAGACATTGCCAAATGCCTGCAGGGGGACAAAACTGCCCTACATTGAAAACTCTAGAAATAATTCCTTCTACATTCATTGTGGATTGGACCAAAGTGTGAGAGGATCCACAGGTTTACAGCCAAGTGGTTTGAGTTTCACTTAAATCTGTATCAGTCCTTTCAGCACACAGTGCTGGGAAAACTGGATACCCACAAGTAAGAGAATAAAGTTGGACCCTTACCTTACACCGTATACAAAAATCAACTCAAAATGGATCAAAGCCCTACATATAAGAGCTAAGACTATAAGACTCCTAGAAGGAAGCATAGGGGGAAAGCTTCATGACATTGGATTTGGCAATGATTCCTTAGATATGACAACTAAAGCACAGGTAATAAAAGAAAAATAGACAAATTAGACTACGTCAAGATTTAAAACTTCTGTGCATCAAAGGACACAATCAACAGTGAAAAAGCAATCTATAGAATGGGAGAAAATATTTGCAAACCCTTTATCAGATATCCAGACTATGTTAAATAATTCCCATAATTCAACAACAAATAAAAACAAACAACTTGATTAAAAAATGGGTGAAGGACTTGAATAGACATTTCTCCAAAGACGGCATACAAATAACCAACAAGTACATGAAAAGATGCTCAACATCACTAATTATTAGGGAAATGCAAATCAAAACCACAATGAGATATCATGTTACACCCAGTATGATGACTACTGTCAAAAAAAACAGAAAACAACAAGTATTGATGAGGATCTGGGGAAACTGGAACACTTACGCATTGTTCATGGGAATGTAAAATGGTGCAGCCATTAGGAAAAACAGTATGATGATTCCTCAAAAAAATAAAAATAGAATTATCATATGATCCAGCAAATCTACTTCTGAGTCTATATCCTAAAGAATTGAAAGCAGGGTCTCAAAGAGAGATTTGTACATCCATGTTCATCACAGCGTTATTCACAATAACCAAAAGGGAGAAGTATGAGATCCAAAGGTGCATAGGTGGATGAACGGATAAACAAAATGTAGTGGTTTTCAGGGGCACGAAGGAATGGGGAATGGGGGGTTGCTGTTTAATGGGTGTAAAGTTTCAGTTTTGCAAGATGAAAAGAGTTCTGGAAATTGGTTGCACAACAATGTGAATGTACTTAACACTACAGAACTGTATGCTCAGAAATACGTAAGATGGTAAATTTCATATTACGTGTATTTTATTTACATTAAAAAAATTGTATCAGTAAAGCGCAATGAGTGTAATGAAGACAATTCTCTCAGATTTAATCCAAAGCATCATCCTAAGAATATCAAAGCCTTAAATATGGGTTATCATTAGATACTAGGACCCATTGGTCTTTCTGAATGAAGAGCAGCCTCTGCATTGGTGACCACTGTGATTTTCCTTTGGTTCTGCCTATTTCAAAGTTTGGCAACCTCAGCCATTATTTCACTCATTCTTAATGAACACTTAAGTAAACAAACATTCATTGAGCATCAACTGTAAGTCAAGCATGGCGCTGGGGGGGTTACACAGAGTGTGCAATTCAATTCTGGGAAAGTAATCATAGATTTTTGGAAATTTTCAGCTGAACACAGTCACTCGTAGCATGCTTTAGTAGTTAAGAACATGGATTGAGCCTAATCAACAGGTTTGAAGACTGGCTCTGCCACTCGCTAGCTGTGGTCTTTTTACCTTTTTGCCTCAGTTTCTTCCTTCTTGAAATGAGGATATTAATAGCTCCTTATTCATAAAGTTGCTTTGAGGATTAATATTTATAAAGCTGCTGGAGCATTACCTGGCATAGAGTAAGGGCTAAACAAATGCACAAACACGTACTGAGCACCTAGAAAGACCCCACTAGAAGCTGTGAACATTTGCTTGAACCATGCTCTAGAACCTACTATTTAACATGGTGAAAAGGGATTCCTAGCTGTGTGGCTATGCCCAGAAAATGTTCAAGTCCTTGAAAATATCCCCTCCATCTGTGATGACTGAGAACAGATTGTCTAATGGAGAGGAAGTATGATGGGTGCTAAGTGTCCTGTACCCGACTCAGTGAGGTTACTCCTCCTGAGCTAGCTGTTTCACACTGCACAGAAGGAAGTGGGGAACAAGCCTGTTGTCACAGTGTACATCCCAAGATTGTTTTCAGACAGAAATGCACCATTAAAATCAAGTGTTATTCCTAGGTTTAAGAAAGAGAAAAGCAAAAACAAAAACAAATCCAAAGCTATACAAGTACGTGCCCTGTCAAACTAGAGTCCTGGATGGAATTATAATGATGCTCTCTGAGCAGAAGCCTGAGCTGCATTACAAATGTGAGCTTCTTTATGAGGACCCAAGGGAAACATTAAATGCCTAGAGAATTTGAGAACATGTTAAAAATGAAAATCCCAATCCAAACACAATAACTATGTCTGATGTACACTACTGCAAAACCAGAAAATATTTAGGACATAAACGTAAAAGATTGTCTTTCATTGAAAACTAAACAATCCCTAAGAGCTCTCAACTAGTGAAAACCTGGATAAAAAATCTTGCGTGGAAGTTCAAAAAACAGCACTTGGACCTGGGCAAAAAGGGATAAGACTTAACTCTTGATATTTGTCATTATCACAATACAAAAAGGAAAACAACTATAGATTCTGGGTCTCAGTTAACGATGAGTTTCTTACCCGAGTACCTATTAGGAAGAGGTTTTAATTATTATAACCTAGGAAACTATGTACGAATTCTCTGTATTTATATCAAAAACAAAAAAATTGGATTGTCTTTCATTTTGCTAATTTCTATTGCACGTCTGTTCACATTTTAGAAATATCCCAATTGTTTGACAAATAGTATGTGTGAGGGTTTCCTCATACCCTATAATTTCAGATGTTACATTATTATATCACCCTCTGCCTTGTCAATATCTCAGTGGTAAAACAGGGACCAAAATAAGTCTGTTTCATGTGCAACAAAAATATGGACGCCTTAGACGAAAAAAAATAAGAAATTCAGTTCACCAGTTACTTGCCAGTTACCATGCCAGATGAATACAACTAAACTTATTGTGGTGATCATTTTGCAGTATATACACATATCAAATCATTATGTTGTATACCTTAAACTTATACAATGGTATATGCCAATTATATATTAATGAAACTGGAAATAAAATGAAATTTTTTGCCAATGGGAAAAAAAAAAAGACATAGCACCTGGCCTCAAAGAGATTAATCTAATACAATAACTCCTGATATTTTTTCTCCCACATAATGCCCTACAAATAACATTTATAATTGTGATGCTCTCTCCTAAAGATACTCATGTTGATGTTGTTTTAATAGCCTGGCTGTAGCAGAGAAAAAAAAAATAGTCATGGTTTAAACTTATGTGCAATTCCCAGTGCACTTACTCTGTGAATATCCTTTTCACTCCCACTAATTCTTGACATATTGGTGACATGATAAGAACCACTGTTCGAGTGCGAGTCAAAGAAACACACTCACAATTAAAGAATAAAGCAGTTGAACCTTGGCAAAAGTCTCTGTCATCATGAAGTTTATATTCTAGTGGGAGGAGGTAGACAATAAGATAGACAGATGATGATAGATAGATTGATAGCTAGCGATGATATAGATATGGACATGAATATAGATGTGGATGTAGGTAATAGATGTATATATCAGGTGCAAATAGTGCTATACAGAAATCAAAGCAGAGCTAAGGGCAATAGGAAGGCTGGGGTCGGGAGGTGCTATTTTAACACAGATGGTCAGGAAAGTCCTCCCAATTAGATGAATTAAAGCAATAACCTGAAAGAAGGAAGGAAGAGGGCCACACAGTATCTGGGGGAAATTCTTTCTTGACAATAACAAAAAGGCAGAGGCCCAGAGGAGAGATGCTGCTTAGGCTGTGAGTTTGAGGACCAGCCAATAGACGAGTGCGACTGGAATGGTGTGAGGGAAGGAGAGGAGTTTGAGAAGTAACAGGCTGAGACCAATGGAGCCTTGCATATACACGCCGACCATACTGAGTGAGGTGGACTGCTACTGAAGGGTTCGGAATGGAGGAGTGGCCCACTCACTCACGTGTTACACAGGATTACCGTGGCAGCTTTGTCGGGGGGAATACAGTGTAAGGAGGAAAGGGCGAAAGCAGGAAGATCGGGTAAGAGGCTAATTTGATAATCTAGGTATGAGGTAATGGCAGCCTGGATCTGAACAGTAGCAGTGGTGGTGATGAGAAGTGGCCAGATCCTGGATACACTGAGAAAGTAGGGCTGATAGGATCTGCTGAAGCATTTGAAATATGAAATATCAGAGGAAAGCAGGAGTCATGGAGACTCCAAGATTTCTGGCCTGAGCAATTAGAAAAATGGAATTGCATTCTACTAAGATGGAGAAGACTGGGAACAGATCGCAAGAAGGGTGGGGGTGAGGGTGAAAATCATGATGTCAGTTTTGGACATGATCAGTTTTAGCTGTCAAGAAGGCTGTTGGGTAGATATATAGCTCTGGAATTCAGAGAAGTCTGGCAAAAAATACAACTTTGGAAATCATCTGCATATGGATATTATTTAAAGTCATCAATCTAAGTGAGATACTTGGCCTTAGGAGTGAATGTAAAAAAAAAAAAAAGGAGACAGAAGGGGTGCATATTCCTCTGGGGGCATTCCACTGTTTAGAGTTTGGGGACACGAAGAGGAGCCAGCTGAGGAGATTGAGAAAGAGCATCCTCTGAGAAAGGTCCCGGAAGCCAGTGAAGGCAGTGTTTCAAGAAAGAGGGAGCAATCAGCTGTGTGATATGCTGCTGATGGGCTGAGTTTTCAAAAGAGTGGTTTTCAAAAGAGGTGGTTTTCAAAAGAGCACCGGAGGGGAGAAAATGTGCAGAGAGGCACAGACAACGATATGGGGGAGTTTTGCGATAAAGGGGAACAGAAATAGGGTAATGGAGAGGTGCATGGGGTCAAAGAGGGTCTTTGAAAGAATACAGCTGTAGCATGTTTGTAGATTGACAGAAATAATCTAATAGGACGGAAACCTGATGGTGCAGGAGACAGTGAGGATAAGAGCAAAGCGCCCGAGGGTGAGAGGGGATAAAACGCCATGCACAGTGGAGGGGCTGCGCTGAACCAGGTACACAAAGTGGATCCACAGAAACAGGAAGGAAGGCAGGAAGCGTGGGCACAGAACAGGTAGGTGGCAGACGTGGCAAATGAATGACAAGTTTGCAAATCCAACTACTTGCCTGGGATGTTCATTCAGCCTATCATCTGCGTCCCATGCCTTGAGGGGACTGGAAAATACCATCTCATCCTCTAAAATACTTCCCTTTGCCTCTCCTCTCTACTGTGTCATATTCTACAAGTTGAGATTAATTATTCCGGTTTAATGTTTATTTCCCTAAAATGGAATAACACATTAAACCCCATGAGTCAACTACTCTTAAATACGAATGAATCTATTGGGTTCTCACTGTGAGAAGGCTTTTCGTAAAGAGACACGAGAGTACGATGACCCGGGATGGTTTCCTATCGGGGCTGGGAGTTGGAGATTGAGAAGGAGGTGGAGTGGTTGTGTGAAGGAGTGCCAGTGAATCTGCGGAACTCGCCAGGATGCACAATGCATTACTCTAAACCAGAACACACGGGCTCATACTTGGGTTTCCGCTTTGTAGCTTGGTTGCCTAGCATCAGTCAGTTGACCTCTCCCAGTCTCAGTTTCCTCAACTGTAAAGGGAGGTAAGAATTAAATGATATAAAACGCATGTGGTGTAATTTTTCTATTATTACTCCATTTTTCATGTCAAAAAAATTAAAATGCTGCTATCGCGTTCTTCTCTCAGAGCGTATTTCTTGCTTGCTCACACCAGCAGACTACATACACCTGACCTCATGCTTTATATCAGATCCCCCAGTATAGCTCCCGACGGATTAATTGTTGAAGAAAATAAGTCACCGTAACAGGGGCAGAGTCAGCGCTCACAGACATTTGAAAAGGGACAGCAGCACCATTGCTCTGTAAAGCTTTAGTTTCAGAATCAGAATGGTACCAATTGGTAGCAGTGGGGCAGCCATTGTGTGTTATAGGTATATCCTTGTGACATTTGTATCTATCAAACAAAATCATTTCACATGCCAAATGATTACATACTCTCCTTGGGTAGATTAAACCTCCTCGATGGTGAGGTGCATCGTGTTTACATCATCTGATAATGAATATATGTTGATTGGAATCAATAAAAAACGCAAATGCAAACCACAAATCAGGATTAATGCACTAAGCAATGTCTATGCGGTTTTTAGCCATCGAAAAAGGACTAACATACACAAATACAGCAATGCTTTAGGAAACATAAACAATTAAACTTTCAGAGGACTAGGTACTTGGCAAAAGCACTTTTAGGGTTCACACAAAATATAAAATTCATAATGCGTTTTAAAGCTGTCACATTTTTGAAAATCTGATATGCATAAAACTACTTAGAAGCCTTTTTTTTTCTTCTGAATGTCTCTGCCAAGTTACTTTGCAGAAAACCAAAGCACTCTATAACCACTGGTGTTCAGTATTCATCCCGTAATATATAAGGTCAGAATGGTAGAGCAGGTAATTATTAATCCCATTTGACAAAAAAGCTACCAGTGGCAAATGCATGCATATGTGCTTGCCGGGCATTTGGGATTCAGCTGGCACTAAAACTCCAATCCCTTGAATCCCAAGCAAGTACTGTGTTTATAAAGATAGTTCTTTCATAGTATTAGAGTCTGCAAAGCTTTATTCACATGAAGCAGTTGCTTAATTTAATCTACAATTGCCAGACAGTTTCCTAAAAATCTCATTTTTATTAATTTAGACAGAACTAGGAACTTGGCATGATTCTTGTGAAGCCCAAAGTATTTTACTTTATTTTATACTGTTGCAAAGCTTTGAGTTTCTTTGAATAGCCATTTTTCAATGATGTGCCAGTTCATTTGACCAGAACCCCTTGTCTTAAAAATAGAACCTTTCACTGCCTTTCAATTGCTAGGAGACAGAATCAACCTGATCAATGATAATGTGACAAGGAAGTCTTTGTCAAAAGAGAAGCAATAACCTTTATTTTTGTTTTCATCCCTAAATATTCTTGGAAACAGCCAAGAAATAAAGAGCAATTTGATTTAAATGCTGTAATGTCATCTAGATAAAGGTTAAATGCAACTTTCATTGCACTGAATATCGGTTATATGAGCTTTCTATTTTCTTTCTGCAGGAAGCTTGAAAGTCATGTAAAGAGCCGTGGGGGTAGATAAGATCCAAGGTACCATTTAGTCCAGCTCCTGTCTCCACACAGTCTCTCATTTAAGTGGTCCTATGCAGCCGAAACTCCTCCCTTTTTTATAAAATAAAATATTTGTGGAGCAACGTTTGTGGTATTTAACAATGTTTATTAACAGGATGCTCTTTGCATACAACCCAAATACACCTGCAGCATTTGAGTCAATCACTTTGCTTTGTACTCATTAGTAACAGTTTATCATTACCTTCTGTCTTATAAACTTATCATTCTTCTTCTTCCAACAAATCGGTTCCATTTTTTTGTGTTTTTCAACAATTCTAATTAATTTTATAAATGTATATGAATAGGGAAAGAATTGTTTTAGCTCTACTTTACTGATGAGGAAGCTGAGATTCCAAAAGGTTAAATGACTACCTCTGCCTGACTCAAAACAAAAACAAACAAAAGCAGCAGTTTGTAAGTCGTGGCGCCAGGATACGTATCTCGATTCCTCAACTCTGGATCCTGAGCTCTTTTCTCATTGCCTCCCAGAAATAAGTTTTCTTACACAAACAAAGCACTAGGAGCTTAGATTCCACTGTCAAGGGAGAACATCTTCATTGACATTCTGGTACTTCGAAAAGAACATTTTTTTTAAATTTAGTAGAAATTTATTTAAATCAACTTGGAGAAACAGTGTTCCATTGGCATCTAGTTTCACTAATGGAGACCAGTATCAACTCAAAACGTTAACTGGAATTTTAAATAATAAAGATGATTTTAACGCCAAAGTTATTTCCAATCTCTGTGAGGAATGAGAGCGAGTAAACTCCATAACACATGGTGATTTCTTTGTCTTTTTAGATTTTATTTTACCGTGGTAAGAACATTTAATATGGGCTTTAAGATCAAGTACTATCCTACGAAACTAAGTAATATCTAAGTGGTCTAAAAAGAATAAATTTAATATGCACAATAGTTGTTCGCTAAAAACATTTAAGCCATGTCATACAAAACACTTAAGTAATTTACATTATCATATGTGTTATAAATTTTTATATGAAATCATAAGTTCTGGATATATTAGTGAACTAAGGTCTGCTGATTTCCCGTCATTGACCAGGAATTGTGCTAAACATCGTATATACATTAGCTTCGTTTAATCTTCACAAAGGCTTAATGAGATAAAAGTAGTATTTTTCTAATTTTGCAGAGGCAGAAAGAGGAAATAAGATAGGTTAAATGGTTTGTCCAAAACCTAGCGTCTTGTAAAAGGTGGAGTTGAGATTCAAAGGTGGCCTGTGCTTTTTGCACCAAGCCACCCAGCCTCCCGAAGTCCCTACTCTGTCTTGGTAAGCCAGAGCATGATAGACACGACCCTGTTTTCTGGGTTAGTGCAGCCTGGCAGAGGAAGCTGACAGATAACGCCAAAGGCCGCAGTTATGCACAAGAGGTTAAAATTTGCATATGGATTTCAATGGTGAAATCTCAGGAGGAAGTCTTGGGCAGTTAAGACACCAGCAAGAGAGAGCTGGATCCCTTAGTTTCTTTGTCCTGTCTTCCTCTACCTCTCTTCAGGAGGTCTAAATAGTCCTGATGGTGAGAGAGAGGTTCCTGTATAAACTGCCGAGGTAATTGTGGCCCATATAAGCCACAGAAGCAGTCTCAGATCATTTTTGCTGCAACAAACAGTCTGAGCTTATTAATTTGTGGAGGAGCAGAAAGGAGACATTTTGAGACAAATGAGTTTTTGATGACACTGGAATATTTCCAAGGCATTTCTTCACTGAATCCTATATTGGCTTTTTATATGTGGGATCCCGAAATAGACGAGGCATCTTCTTACGCTTTCTTTTTCTTTTTGCTTTCAAGCTTATTGGTACAAGTGGATGGAATTACTTCAAAGTGGTTCTCTTCCTGTCTCTTGCACACTGTGGATGATAACACATAGTTTTTAAAAATATATTGGTGATAGCAGCCAAACAAGGCTATAAAGTTTCTTATTGGGATGTAAGCGATTCACACTGGACTTCTGATATGTGTTTCAGTATAATTGAGTTTGGCTCATTAGAATGTGATTATCACACGACAATAAATGAACACTATTTTGTTTCTTCAGCATATCAAATAATCACATTGTGGGTATTATAAAATTATTTCTTTACAAACTCACGTGTACTTTGATTCCTTCAAATTGGCACATTCCAGACTCAGCGATGCTTTTCAAATAATTTCTGGTTTACCAACCAAGGCTGACAATAATGTGAACGTTTGTTTAGAGATGTAGTAAGATGATTAAACACCAGCATCTATTATGTGACTTCTAACGCATGAAGTATTGTGCTAAGGACTTTAATACATTATCTTAGGAGATAGAAACTAGTAGGCTAGATAGACAGATGTGGTTTTTTTAGATTAAATTAGCATTAGAAAATATGTAAACATAAGGTTATTTTCTCCATTTTGCAAACGAAGGAACTGAAGCCCAAGAGAGTTAATCACTGATCTAAAATTTCAATAGCAAGTCAAGAGAAAACAGTGAAACTCAGTCTAGCTTTCTTGACTCCAGACAATGTAGCATAAAACAAACATTAACAGTAAAAAATAAAATTCAAGATAACATCAAAATTATACAATTATAGAATCCTATGTGTAGTATATTAAGACATTACATAATGTCCCATACTAATGATACAAGTTTTACAGTTTTAGAAAAAGAAATAACATTTCTTCTTGGAGAAGGAAAATTTGAATGCAACAGACTTTCATCCTCTTAGAAACTGTTTCAAGCACCTAAAACCAACACTTTATCACCAGGAAAAGTCATCAACTATTATAGATGCCTCTAATCCTCCACTATAACTGTTTCAATAGTTTACTTTTTAAAATGGGGCCACAAACTTATTCATAACGTGTCAGTATGTTAGTATACTATTAAGAATTCAACTCTTAGGGCTGTCCCAGTGCTCGATGGCATGGTGGCTAAGTTTGCACCCTCCACTTCCACAGCCCAGTGTTCGCAGGTTCCGATCCCAGGCATGGACCTAGCACTGCTTGTCAAGCCAAGCTGTGGTGGTGTCTCACATAAAATAAAAGAAGACTGGCAGAGATGTTAGCTCAGGGCCAATCGTCTTCACACACATACACAAAAAAAGAATTAAACTCTTAAATTATGGTACGAGAACATGCTGATGGAATGGAAATAATTCCATATTTTAAAAATATATGAGTCTCTTTTTGATCCTGAACACTACTGTTCTCCATCTAAATGTGCTCTCTGCAAACTAAAGAAAACATGTATATGATTTTGTATATGGAGAGAGATAAAGAGATAGAGAAAATGTGGAAAAACACTAACAATTAGTAAATCTAGGTAGAAGGTGTTCATGGTATACTCTTTCAACTTTTTGAAATTTTAAATCTTCACACCCAGTGAGCTCTCCTTGGCCTACATATCCTTCTGCCCTCCTCATTCATCCTGTTGCCATTCCTGGACATCTTGGATGCATATAATTTTAATGTTATAAATTGTTTAGAAATTTCTATGACTTTATCAAGCACAGCCACACAGAAACTGTTTCTCTCTCCACTCATTCATCTCTTAAATAGACAGCTTTCAAGTACTTGGAGGTGATGGAATCTTTGTAAGACTCCTCTGAAGTTGTCCAAGCCCACAGCCACCCAGGTTGCTCTGTTCAGACCTACGACCAGGGAAAAGATCACCAACACCATGTTTCTCAAGGAATCCCCAAAATGTTTCCTAGGATGCTGATGTTCCAGAAAATACAGTTTGAAAGCAGCTTTCCTTGAAGTCACTCTAACCCTGCCCCTTCACTTCCAATCTGCGTACTTTTCAGGGAGGCTGAGTTTAAGGGGTGTAGGTAGGAAGAGGAGGACGAGCCAGTCTGTCAGGAGAGCACATGTGTGACAGGTGTTCTTTTCCACGAACGGTCTAGAGAAGCAGTCATTCCTATTCTCCCGCAAAGAGAAAATGCCTAAGTTCTAGCAAGAAGTAATCTGAGAAGCGCAACAAATTACTTTTTTTTTTTTTAACTTAAAGTACACAGTGAGATTCAAACATATCTGTGTCAAAAAAATTGCTAGGAGTGACAGAGGTCCCAACCTCTCAGTTCAGGAAAAATGAGACAGAATCAAGTGAAATTTTGCACCCCGGTGATGTCTTTTCTAGAGTGCAAGGATAACTAATTCACAGTTTCCTCCCTCTGCAAGTCATGGACTCTTACTTCCAAGTTCACCTGGGAAATCCTATAAAAAGCTCAGATTGCCGTAGGTCTTGCTAGTGTCAATATTTTAAATGTTGCATCAGTGGGAAAATACAGATAATTAAGCACTCTAATATATAATATGCAAACATTTTAAAGGCCAAATCACAAATAGATTCCTGTGTACAACGCTCCCACTCAGATGGTTAGTAAGAGATATGTAGAGCTTTCCAGAGCTGAAGCACCAGCTGTGCTGTTTGATGCATGAAGAATAACCAAATAAATAATTGTACAGTGCTACAGACAAACATTTACTTTATAGCACGACAGGCTAGCTAGTGTGATTTGTACACAGTGGCTTAATTAAATATGCTACCATGTAAAACACTTAGCCTCTAGTGAGATATTGTAATTAAACCTGTATCTGTAATATCATAGAACACAAAATGGGAAGCAAGCTATGCAGCCTCACTGGCAGAAAGGGCACACACCTATTAAGAAGCGGATGGAGTAAGGAAGCTTGCAGGGTAAGTGTCAACGAAGCTTCCTTTTCTCCTCCTTCAGAGCAGGTTAAAGGAAAACTGCTCTAAGAATCAAGAGCAGGAAACAGGAACCATATTCATTCTTTCTATTATTTTTTCTACAAATATTTCGTAAGTCCCAGCCTTTCTTGCAGGTGCCTGGGATAGAGCAAAGAAGACAAAATCCCACCCTCGTGCAAGGTAGCAGGGTTGGCAGACAATAAAAGAAAAAAAACAATATGACAAGCAAGCATCTCTTTTCAGGCAATGGATTTCCAGGTAAAGGTAAGTACCAAGAAGAGAACTAAAGCAGACTAAGGGACTAGAAAGCGGAAAGTGGTTTTTGAGATACAGGGTCAGCAAAGCCCTCTCTAGCCGGTGATGTTTGAATGGAAGCAAGAGACGAGCCACGTCAACATCCCGGGGACTAGTCTTCCAGGCAGAAGAAAAACCAAGTGCGAAGGCCCAGATGTGGAAACGTGCTGGGTTTGTTGAAGAAGAGAGAGGAGGCTAACAAGGCTGGAGAAGAGGGGATGAGGTCACAGGTAGCCTGGGGCCAGATAACGTAGGGCCTGGTAAACCATGATAAGCCTTCTGGATTCTTTTCTGAGAATCATGTAAACGCCTCAAGCATAATGTTGCTGGTGTCTGGACAGAGATGTTAGAGAAGGAAGCACGATAAACATCCAAGGACGAAAGCTGGGAGACAACAAAACAGGCAGGAATGGGAAAAGAAAGCAAATAAGAAATTGCAAAAGGGGCTTAGACTTCAGCAGCTGGGCAGCAGGCACGCTCGCGGCCACCTTGGGTCCTGGGGGCTGTCATCATTACTTTACAAAGCCCTTTTTACAGTAAGTATTTTTAAAAATCCAATATATTGAAGACTTGCAGACACTAAAAGGCTAGGAAAACACTATTTATAGACTTGCACTACTGAAAAAATCCTTGCTCAGATTAAAGCAATAGACTCAGGCTACAAGTCTTAGCTTTCCACTGGCATTCAGTTCAGACTGTGGACTAAGATAGTTTACGTAAAAAACCCACCAAGATTATACATAAAACACAACAAGAAGCACCTTTAGTAAATTAGGACTGAGCACCTGGGCTTCCCCAGATGCACCCATCCTCCCAAGCACCTTTGCTCTGACTGTTTGATGCATTTGGGGGTGGCGCATCAGCTAACACTATGCACAGCATCATGCCATAGGTGATGAATGCAAGGATCAGCACGTCTACAGACTTTCCTCCCAGTTTCCATAAACAGCAATTTGTTAAGTCATAAAGAATGTCCCAAGCACAGTTTTCAATGATATGGGATGTGCACAATAATTAGAGTCATTACCTCTCAAACACACATTCCCCCTTTCCCCTTTGCTTCCAAGCTCCTCGTCCTCCAACCCACTCTCCACAATGCCTGCAAAGGATCTTCCCCAGGTAAAAGCTGTTAATGGTGATCCTCTTCTCGCAACCTCGCAGTGGCCCCCCACTGATGATGGAATAAAGCCCCAGTCCCATTCATGATATTGGAATCCTAAGGCATGGCTCCAGTCTACAGGCACAGTCTTACTTCCTGTCTTTGCCACCTTGCATCCTAGGCTGTAACTCCAGTGAGCTTTGCTCACTTTCCCTCACGCTCTGAATCAAATCTCAGTTCAGCCCCTTACTTGCTGTGCAACCTTGGGAAAATTACCTATCCTCCCTGTGCTTCATCCCTTTTCCTATAAAGTGGAAATAATAATAGCATATAACTCATGGGCTTTTTATGGGACTAAATACGTAAATATATTGAGAACAACGCCAGATGCATTTTAAGTGCTGAATAATGTGAGCTTTTACTACTATTTGTCAATGGAATTTCCTTATTATTGTTTCGTGGCCAAAACAAATGTTCTTCCTGCTCACTGTTCTCCTTGAAAACTCCTGCTCATTCTTCAAGACCCCACACAAATGTCATCTCCTCTCTAAACCTTCTCTATCACATTGACTCACTTTCTAGTGGTATTTATTTCTTCTGTGCTCTCATGACAAGTTGAGCATGATTCTTCAATAGCATTATTTACACACCATTGATTAATTATTAATGCATAAGTTTGTTTCCCAGGTAGTATATGAGTTCTTTGAAGGCAAGGGCTCCATCTTTCTCATTTTGTATCTCCTAAACCCAGAGGACGGCCTGGACATAGTAGGTAGTCAACAAATGATTGGTTCAATTAAATGTTCAATCAGTAAATATATAAAGACACAGATAGTTCTCAAAAGTTTTTCAATATTGCTAGGAAATAATTCAAGGAGATTGAAGAATAATATGAAGCACAGACAGCAGATTTAGTTAGCAAACTAGGACTAAATTGCTTAAGATAGTAAAGGTGTCTAAACTTCAGAGAAAAGTCAAGCCTATATTATGTTCATTGTTCTCTTTTTACTCTTCTCCAGTTATTCCAGCTTTGTCTTTTCAGGTATATAAGTTCCTTTAGAGTATGAACCATGTCTTTTAATACTTTTGCATTTAAATATTAGACAGAAAAGTATACATTTCATGAACTTTTGTTAAAATGAGGAAAGATTTCCAAGACAGAGGTGGAACTAAGTGGGGAGAAGGATGAAAAACACAAGTATTTTTTCTAACACTAACTCTGATTGAAAGAATATTGTTCCCTGTGCAAGCATGTTCCATGTGCAAGCAGGAACAGACAGATGGAGGTGGTGCTCACCAATATATTTGCTCTTCAAGAGGAGAATGTAGGGGAGAGTGGGGTAGTGGCCCAGGATATATTCAAGATGTCACCAATAGCTTTCTTCAGAGAGCATCATGCTGCTGATGATGAAGGAGAAGTGATGACTGAGATGAAAACATCAGCAAAGGAGAGACGGTTGAAAAAGCTGGACACTGTGTGGCAAGTGCCAGTCAAGAAAAAGCAGGCCACATAAGCCAGGTAGGAGAACATTATGCCTCAGAAGTTGTCATCTCTGATTTAAGGTTAGGGATAAACAATATGTTGACCTAAGGACTCTGGCATTAGTTTCCCTGCTCCCTATTCAGGAATGCTGGACATTCTACTGACACTTTGCAACATACGACATGCTTTTTATCTATATCTTTTCATATCAACTAACAATGAGGGTGGTGTCCACTTCTGGGTTTCAGAATTGAAAGTATTTGGAAATGTGGAATGTAATAATGATTAATGTAGTAGAAATACTTGGAAGAAGCTAAAGCAATTCAGAACACCTTTTATATCTGCAACATATCATATTGAGAAGAATATGAACATAGAGCATTCTTATACTCCAAGTGAAGCTTAAATGAGATAATATATGCACACTTTCCAGTAAAGAACTTAAAACATAGTAGGTGTTGGAATCCATGTGGGTTGAATCACAATTTTTTCTTTTCTTGCTCACAGCAGTGCTCAATTCTACATGTTGAGTGAATAAAAAAAGAAAACCCTGGGACCAGTTGATAATGACCTTCAGATTCATGCAGGTTCTTATAAGTCTTTTCTTAATATCCATTAAGGACCAAAAACCAGATTATAAATATTACATATTATATAGATATTGATCATGAGGAAGAATTTTGCAAGACCTGGACTATGAAGTAATTAAACCTCACTAAGTGAGGTTATAGAAAATAGGGCAGATTTCCATATGTCAAAGATGGAGTAATTGTGGTCCTGCTGAAGGGAACGGAAGCAATGAGATAATCATCCAAATTCCTTCCAGATTTAGGATCATATAAATATTCTGATTAGTGACAACACATTGAGTATCTATTTTTTTCAGACATTTTAAAAATAATCACAGAGTCAGTATTTCACAAGTGGTTCTTAAATCTGCTGCCATTAGCCCATACTTCATAACTTGGGTTTTCAAAACCAGAACTACACGTTACTACATGTTAATCTGACCAAAATATGAAATCTACAAATAACTAAAGATAAAAAAAATTGTTCAGTGGGTTTAGACATAAACTGCATCCTCGGCATTGTTTAGCTTCATCATGAAAATTACTTTAATTTCAACGCTGGAATCAAAACAACCCAGTCTTCTTAAAAGAAGTCTACTGTCTACTGTAAAGTAATGACATGTTTTTAGAGACTTCTAAGTGCATATCTTGGAATTTCGAACTTAAATGCCTGGTTTGGAAAATACCAATCATTGATCGTGAAAGGATGGTTACATTTCATCATGACAAAGGGGCAAAAACAAAGCACTTATGCTTTTATTTCCTCATGTAATGATTACATGTGATGTTAAAAAACAAGAAGCACATAATTTTTAAGGTTAGTGAAAAAGTCATTCAAATACATAGATATGTGTATATTTTCCAAAAAGAAATTTTCATTGAATGTTTCATGAAAATAAATTTGAAAAATATTAAATATACACTCAGATAAAACAATAAAAATAAATATAAATACAGACTTAATCGGGAGCTGAAAACAAACAGTGATTCAGCTTTACTAAGAAACATAAGGAGAGTGTGCGAGTTGGGAGGGAAAAAGGGTGAAGACGAATCATGGTCATAACTAAAGTTATTTAATAAGTTTGATGATTAATGGATTCTTTAAATCCATATTATGGTACATTATACCAAAGTCATGGGTTTTATTTTTCGGAAATTTTTGTCTTAATTCAGCTAGAAGATCACCTTAACAGCATAAGTTACCTCAGCTATCATTTAATTGTTCTCTTTGTAACTTGCTGCAAGAAAATTTGTATAATGCATGAGTGAAACTGGCTCTTTAATCATTTCAAAATTGAGGTTCTTTTGAACAGAAAAAAATCCAGTATTTATAGCTCTATGTTCCTAGCACATCAAAAATATCTTCTAAGTAAAAGAAAGGTCACATCATTATCTTCAGAAACCCTACAATAAGGAAAATATTACAGAGATTTTATGAAGATTTATCATTATCTGAAAATTAGCATAGTAAAATTACATGTCCTTCTGGTCAAAATAATGGTTTAATATTAACCCAAATAGTAAAACATGTGAGTCTATTAATTAATTGTACATTTTCCATCGTTGTTCCTTTTATGACAATTAACTAATAATACACCTATATACCTTCTCCTATTCAGTTACACTACTTAGCAAACTATATTAGGGAGGGGGTAAACCACAAGCAGGAAGGCTTCTTCAAATCAGTATAAGATTATGATTAAGTAATAAGATTTAATTCACCAAAATGACGAGCAAAAGAAAATCCCCGATAAAGCAATTATATGAACAACAGTCCATCGTCAGGAAACAAAAATAACCATAGCATTTTTAGCTGGGTAAAGTATATGTTGGCTAAACGTGTGGTGTCCATCAATGGCAAGCTACATATTTCCAGGGGTAACTTGAATTTGCCAGTGCACTGTGCAGTAGATTAGGCAGACAAACATTTCAGATGAGTATAAAACAGGATTCAAGTAAATACTAATTGTCAAAAACCAGATATCCTCAGTTTATCATGTCAGTGGCAGTCTAGTAAGCAGCCCCCAAATCACTGTGTTAGAATTGCCTTTAAGAAGTACTAGCTCCCTTTATTGCTTAGGGTCCCTACTAAATAAAAACTATGGATACAGACACCCAATTTTGAAGGGTATCTTACTCTAAAAGAAAGTATGTCCTTCAAAGAAATCTGAAATGGTTTAGCTTTCACAACTACAGTTTATTTAATTTCTATTGTGCTGTTCCTTACATTTCGTTATTATACTGGTTGAAGGAAGCTACCCTACTGTATATAACATACACATTAAAGGTCATAGGCTCAGTGCAATTTTCACAGAGGGATCCTGAATGTATTTAAACTATGTTTAAACTATATTTATTTAAAACTATAAACTTTAAGTCGATTTTTTACAAGAGGTTCTTAAAGCAATTTGAATTACAAATAAAATTAATTAACCATGTCATTTCAGAAGTGGGAACTTAGTTTTCCCTTTCCTTAAGTAATGTAAAGATAAACTAAATAAATCAAACGCCCCCTGGGTTATACACTACAAACACGGCAACGCCATAAAGTAAGGTTGACTTTATGCATTGTCTAAAGAAATAAATTAGGACTAAGATTAAAACACTTATTCTCGTACCAAAAATATGCTATTAAAAAATATCAAGAACGACCACACAAAGACACAAAAAAGTCACCTATCACCTGAACAGAGATTAAACAAAACACAGAATTTTTAAAACTCCTTCAATAGTCAATTTACCTAGAAGTGGCTAGGTATTTTTTACAAGCAGTAATTTCACAGGCTCTTATCTCATCTGAAAACAGCTAGGAGCACAAAGATAATTTCACACACAGTGCACTGTGTATTCTTCGGCTGACCCCCTCACCATTCATCTCACACGCGTGGTATGTATGATGAACAAAATTCAAAGGTTCCATTTTCTCCATTTGCAACTCACAGCTGCTGAGGAAGAGCGCCGCGGACCCCTCCGCGCCCCGTCTTACCATGTGTGAGCCACAGTGAAGCGGCGGCGCTGCCGAATGCTTTTATTCACCAGCAACTTTCTGAAAAAGCACGGTGAGTTCCTTGGCGAACTGCGTGGAGAAATTTTAGGAGATGTGGGTCTGTTTCCCGGCAGTCTTGGAAGCTCGAGTTCCAAGTGCATCTGCTCCTTGAAAGTCTTTATGCAAACCTCAGATTCAGAAGCAGTAAGTTCTTTTGAAGAATCTTTTGCTGTCATGTCTTATGTGAGTGCTAGCTTTCACCATCCAAAACAAAACCCTCTAACATAGCAGAGACACAGCTGCAGGTAGGGAGGCTGAGAAGTCTGCAAACTGCTCCCGGTTTAATTGAGGAAGCTGGAGCTCCACGGCAGGAGCTGCTTAGAGCAAGAGCAGCATGCTCGAAGAATGGCAAGTCAGGCTGTCACAAGGAGCTTTATCAGCCCGGCTTTGCCTCTGAAAATGCGCCAAAGTGCTTCCCATGTCAGTAGCCTCCTTGTGGATGAGGTTCGTCTGCAAGCGACACACTGACACTCACTGAATTCATTCAGCTGAATATATCAACTCATGAAATATTCACAAGGGCTTCTGATAAATCCTTCACATGTGTTTTTCAAAAAACCTTATCAAAGGACCTGCATTCACCACTGGATAGGAAGCAAACCTGGTCACCTGGTCACTTGTTTTGTTTGCACAAAGAGCAGAACCAGAGCCCCGGCGGCATGCGTGGTGTTTAAAGTCTTCATTCAGAATTATCTTGCTCTGTAATGCACACAACAGTAACTCCACCTACCAAATGCTATTGGCCAGAATTATCTAAACAACGGCACTGTTTCCCCCTCAACACCCTCCACCCCGCAGATTTTCACAGAATTTGTGAAGCTACCGTCCTCATCACAGTGAAAACATTAAATCAGGGATTGTTGAAAAGCCTAACTAAAACAGCCCCCCAAATTCCATTTCTGAATGAAAGAGCTGATTACTGAAGTTTTTTTTTTCTCCCTTCTCCAGAAGATCCAAAACAGCATCAATAAAAAAAATGTCAGCTAACAGGAAAACACTGGATTAGGTTCATTCCCCCTGAGGAATTTAAAGCCTTATCTTTATTCCAATGCACATTACCCTCATTCTTCTGTTTAAGAACATCGTTCCTGGGTTGCACAAAGCAGACACTCTGGTAGACACAAAGTCACTTCTAAAAGCCGAAGTTCCCAGAGTGGAAATGGAGGTGACAACTGGGAAAAATGAGTGCTCCCAGTCAAAGCGCAGAGTCCAAAATCAAGAATCAGGCATGTGTTTGTGTGTGTGCAGCTAGGGGTACAAGACAGTGCATGCCTGTGCGAGGGTATATTGACTCGTGAGTGTGTGTGGGTGCTCTGTTCTCAAGGGCGGGCAAGTGAGACATACGGGCAGAGAAGTCCAAAAGATAGCAGGTTCCACAGCACATCATTGTCACCTGAACTTTCATTTGGAACTATGTCGGAATGCGGCTTCTATACTTTAGAAAACACGCGGAAGTAAAAAGAATGTTGCAGAGCTTGAAGTGTACAGATGTTGTGAAAAGTCTGTACTGGCCAGGACTGCCACCAGGGCCAGCCTGATCACACAGGCAATTTCACAAATCAGAGCGAGGGCTCTTCAGGGAGGGTGACAGTTAAGGAATGACTCACAGTAAGACTGCAGTGGAAAAGGGAGACATTTATTTTTTCTTCCAAGGTGTGAGGACTTCCACCTTTATAAAATCACTCACATATGTCATATGCTCTGGCTGAACAGCTAAAGGGCTGCCTAAGAGCAGACAATGACCTCTGTATAGGAAGAAATAAACCCCACACAGCCCTTGGGGGAAGTCACTCAGACATAATAGAAAGGATGTAAACTCCTGGTTTACAGGTACCATCTTGGAAAGATATCAATATTGCAATAAGACAAAAAAATATGTCATGAACAAAAGCAAAGTCGTGGGATTTTATAGTTGGAGTGAATCCCAGAAATCACCTTGTTCAGCTCCTCATTTCAGAGACGATGAAACAGACCTAGAGAACTTCAGTACTTGGCCAAAGTCCTATCTGTCATTGACATTAGAGCTAAAACCCAGGACTTCTGCTTCCCAGTTGAATGCTCTTTCAGTATACAATCCAGAGAGGTTAAGACAGTCATCTTGTCTGGCTAGGCCTTAGCACGCGTTTTTGATATATTTGAAGATATTTTAACTGACCTATTTGAGAACGAGTTGTCAGTAATATCGTGAGAGAAAATATGAGTAATGCTATCTATTATTTACTGCATTGTAAAAACAAAGCTAGGACTTTTCTCCAAAAATAATGTGATATAAAGCTGGAACATGAGAATACGTGATCCTGTCAATATTCAGAGTGACTTATGTGCAAAAAATAAAATAGTAATTTGAAGCCACTATGGTCTTTTTTATATTCAATTTTTAAGGCTGTCAAAATACAATAAGCATTTTAGGGATTTTTTTCCTCGCAAAATTATGGCAAATTTCACAACCCAGATTTAGCTGTGCATAAACTAGGGTTCAGATAAGGAAACATTGACATAAACTTTCCTAAAGCAGCATGGCAGTACAATTATAATTATTTTCCAATTCTTATTGTCAATTTACGTAACATTATGTGACATTTCAGCCAACCCTAGTGTCTTATGGTTAAGATTCTGCACTCTCACCGCTGTGGCCCGGGTTGGCTTCCGGGTCAGGGATCCACACTACCCATCCGTTGGTTGTCATATTGTGGCAGCTGCCTGTTGCTGTGACGCTGAAAGCTCTGCCACTGGTATTTCAAATACAAGCAGGGTCACCCATGGTGGACAGGTTTCAGCGAAGCTTCTACACTGGACAGACTAGGAAGAAGGACTTGGTCCCCCACTTCTGAATTTTTGGCCATGAGAACCCTATTGACAGCAGCAGAACATTGTCTGATACAGAGCCGGAAGGTGAGAGGACGGTGCAAAAAGACCAGGCAGGGTACACAGGGTCACTAGGAGTCAGAATTGACTCGAGGGCACTAACAAAAAAACCCGTGACATTTCACATTACTCTTCTCACTTTGCCTACTATGACAGCCAATGTCCCAGTGAAAGAAATTTTGAGAATCATTCTAAGAAATAAAATTCTCAAAAATATGTAAAGTCTGTCAATTCTACCTACTCTGGGTAACATTCAGGAATACCAAAGACAGTTAATTGAAATACAAAACTTAAAAGATAATCAGACTGTTTTAAAGTCTGAATTAGTTACCTCTGAGAAAAGGAAATGCATGTTTACAGGTAAATGCATGAAACTTGCTTGTAGAGTCAAAATGCCAAAGAAAAACTAGATACTGTGTTAAATCAAAGATGAATCTAGAATGTAGGAAACAGGAGAGGGTACCTAAGGAAAAGTAAACAAAAGTGCAGTCAAAGCAGATAACATTCTGCTGTATTTAAACAAAGAATATGCCGTTTGAGAGAGAGCCAGGGGAACAGGAAAAAAAGCCAGTAAGAAAGCAGATAGCATTATGTGCCTCCTGAGGGCCTAGGAAGGTGCTGGAGACCTGAGTGGAACCTTCGTCTCCACATATAATGCTCAGTCCTTAGCACCTCAAAGGGAAAAACGAGTAATTCTGAGTCAATTTATTACTGTGCCCTTGGGAATTATTCGAGAATTCCAATTATAACTATGCCTTGATTTTAAATAATGCAATTCCTGGTATCCACATCCTGTCAAAGCAACAAGAATCAAGAATTTATCACAATAAAATTTCATTAAAAGATCTGAGTAGAGTTATGTGGTCAATTATAATCAACAATGTGTTATTTATAAATATAATGGGCAAATTGAAAATAGTTTGATTTTTCATTAAATTAAAACGGAAAGCAAATTAATTACAAACAAAATGATAAACTCATAGTGCAAGTATTGTAACATCGTTAAAATGTTTCAACCTAACAGCTTTGTGATCAAATTATTTTAAATGAAGATAATTACATTCTTTTTCTACTCAATACCTTTCAGACTTTAAAAGTTAACTTGGAATAAATTTTCTCTGAACTGAGTGACCAATTTTTAACTAACCATCCTCATAAAACTAAAGTATTTCAATGACAGAAAACTTGCAGATTCTGTGCAATAAGTTGTATATAACAACACTGACTACAAAATAACATGGCTCACATTTGCTGTAAAGACAAACCTGGACGTTTGAGAAGACAAGAGTTTATTCAGAAGTTTCTTTTTAAAGAGGAATAGATTTAAGATTATCGATATTAACGGTTAAATTATCGTTGATTATATCTTTATTTATGTCACTATTTAGTTGTCTTTTCTGAAACAGCACACCATCTGAGCACAGCTATCAGGCTCTCTCCAATTAAAAATACACGAGGTCTTCCTTCAGTCAGACAAGGGAACACGTGAATGCGGAACACCAGAAACAACTGTAGGCTCATTCAACAGAACACCTGTCTCGGCACAGATGGCAACCTCTCCCAATTTCTCTACTTCAGTTTGAAGAAATGGAACTACAGAATTATTCTAACGTGATTGAAGAAAAGATGACATATAACTGAATGGTGATAGTTGTCTAGCCATCTTGGGGAAGAACGATTAGCTGACCGCTCTTGAGAATTAAGGAGTTATAATGAAGCAGCTTACATTTATTGCATACCTACTTGATGCCAGATATTGTTGTAAGCATTTTTAATAAATCATTTCATTTGGTCCTCATTATAAACATATCAGACAAGTGCTGTTGAAATCTTTGTTGGACTTCCCCATGGTATCAAACTCTGAGGTCCTTTAGGGCTGGGCTGAGTCTTATTCATTTCTAGAATATAGAACAGAGTCTGGCATGGAATAGATAGTCAATAAATATTTGTAGCCTGAACACACATTACTTTGCCCATTTTCAGAAAAGAACATCAAGACACAAAATTGCAGTTTTTAAGGAGTTGATCCTACACCAAACTTTTTATAACAGAGGATACCTAACAAGACAGAAGAGGGAAGGCATGCTCCCAGGGTGGTCTAGTCATGTCACCGAAAGTATATCATCACAAGTACTAAATGTCCTTGAGTCTGGAGTCATCTAGTACGTCATCTTCATAAGATAAGGCGAATGCTTCACTTTTATACATATGAAACTGTTTAATTACTCATCATTAGTAAAACGGTGCTCCAGAATGATCAGTTTTCACCTGTACCGCCTAGCAGTATGAATCATACAGAGAAAGTGGGAAGCTTGTACCCTAGATGCTTGAGGCTGGTACCATAATGTTCTTAAAGAGAGTCCTACTCAAGAAAGAAAAGCCCTCCTCTCTACGCTCAGGAAAAGTGAAAGTCTACACAATGACCTCTAAGACTGCATCCTCACCTCAGTTCCCCTCTGACTGCATCTCCTGCTACTCCCTCTCACCCTCTCTGCTCCAGCCTCCCTGGCCTCATTTCTGCTCATTGAACAGGCTGTGAACGTTCCTCTCCCCTTACATATCTGCATGTTTTTTCCCTAACCTCCTCACAGGCCTTGCCCAAATAGCACTGCTTGATGAAGTCTTCCCTAACCACCTGGTTTAAAACTACAATCTCTCCCATTCTGCTTCATTTTTCTTCATCGTACTTGTCAGCATATCGTATTGTATATGTTACTTACGCACTGGTTTATCATCGTTTACGCCCCTGAGTTAAGTTTCACGAGGGCGAGGACTTTGTTTTGTTCACTCCCATGATCCCAACTCCCAGAACAGTACTCGCCACGCAGTAGGTATTTAAATAAATGTCTGTTGAACGAATAAACAATCTCCTCGGTGCAGAATAAGGTGAGGAAGGGTGACATTAGGCAAAAATGGGGTAAACCACCTCTCTCAAATTAGAGCAATAGCTAGCATGGCAATGAACAGTAAGCCTTTCACGGTTTTTTGGATGACTTTACGTAGTTTTATTGCCCGAAGTGTTACTTCTCTATTTTCTTTGCCAAGAATACTATGTCTCATCCACTAAGGCTGAACTCAAATGAAAACTCGTCACTGAAACCTTTCCCAACCTCCACAGGCAGAGTCAGCTGCTTCCTCCCCTCCCCCCTCCACCAGCGCTGGACGTTTCCTAGTCTATTGTAGCATATATTTTCACTTGTCTCCTGGACTACCCTTGGAGCTCTCCAAGGACAAAAACTATTTTATCCGTCTTTATATCTCCAGCGCCTGACATTGCATCTCAATTGGTTAATATTTATTGATTGAAAACGTGAGTAGAAAATGAATTTTGTGCCCCGAATCATGCCCTCCTGTTAGCCCTGGATTTTTCTTGCTCTCTTGAAAGTTAATCCAGTCAACATCTTAATTTCTTGAACTTGAGTTTGCAAAGGATTCCAAAACTGAGCTTCCTAAACCATAGCAGTTTGGCTGTGTTTACCATTTTTAGCTACCATTTCTTTGTTCTTTAAAGAAAATTATTATTATTCACACGCTCACTGCAGTGCAAAAGCAGAAGACCCACATGTTATGATCTCCGTTCGTTAGGTGGCGCACAGGCAGCATAGATTTGCTGGGCCCTCTCCTCACGGTGCTTTCTGGTTTTGGCAGAGTAATTAGGTGCTTCTTTCCTGAGGCACATGCTGTGAAGATAAATTGCACAGTCAAAAATACTAAGGGAGCGCCTCTCTTTGTTTCCTAGGTCATTGTTAACATCAAGATATATTAGCAAGGATGAGCCAGATGCATAAATGCAAGGAGAGAAACTGTTCCCATGGTCCCTGTTTTAAAATCTGCATTACGAGAGGGTCCTTCAGCTCCAAAGATAATACTAACCTGTCAGCAAATCACCTCAAAGCGTGATTTTAAATGAATAGGATATTAGGGACATATGTGTTAAAAACAAAGGCACATTTGGGAAACTCTCTCTCTCTCAAATGAGTTTTCATCTTTTTATTATTTTCTACCCTGTCAGCAGTTTTCTGTGAAATATGTAAGAAAAAATGGTATAGTATTAATCTAGTTAAAATTTTAAATGTAAATCATTATCTGTGTTAGACCAATTAACTAGGATACTACAGAGATCGTAGAAAGAGTAGAGCACACATAAAAATTAAGTCAAATCCACTCCGTCGCTCTTAAAAAGAGAATAATATTCAGGGATCCAGTTCATGTTTAAATATATATTTGCAAGCTATTTTACAGAAACAATATTTTCCTAAATTAATATTTTAGTAGTATGAATCTAAAAAGGGTACAGAATACATATCAATATGGAAAATGCTTCCAAAATAGGCGGTTAGATCAAGATCAGCTCACTTAATTTCAAGATTTGTTTATTCACTACGTATTCTGTTCATTTTAAATCTTTTCGTGTTAGAAATTATTAACAATTCAGTAACGTTAATAATGATGGCTTTTAGATTTATAATGAAGAAAGCAGAATTTTATCTAACAACACTGGCTGTGAAGTTCTAGTATCAAGAAGCAACTCAAATTTAAGTTCATATAAATATTTCATACCATTCAAACAGCGCAATATCAGCATATGTAAAGTCAAGACAAGACATTTTATATGTAAGCATGCTGAGCTTTGTGGGCAAAGACTTTTAAACAGAATAGATAGCTTTGTAAAGCTCCTTTGGTTACTCTTTTGTCTCTTTTGTTTTCTTTTTAAGATTATCATACAGTAAGATTGACCTTTTTGGTGCACTATTCTATGAAACGTCACACACGTGGCTTCATGGAACTTCTACTACATTCAGGATATAGCACAGTTCTGTGATTCCCCCCAAAATTCTCTTGTGCTGTACCTTTAGAGTCATATCCTCTACTCCTAATGCCTGGTAACCCTGGATCTACTGTCCATCACTATAATTTTGTCTTTTCAATAATGTCATATAAATGGAATCATACAATACTTAACCTTTTGAGACCAGCTTCTTTAACTCAGCACAATGTCTTTGAAGTTTGGCCAAGATGTTACATTTATTAAGAATTCATTCCCTTTTATTGGCAAATAGTATTCTGTTGTATGGATGTACCATAGCTTGTTTATCCATTCACCCACTGAAGGACAGTGGGTTGTTTCTAGTTTGGGGCAATTATGAATAAAGCAGATAAACATCCATCTATAGGTGTTTGTATAAATATATATTGTCATTCCTCTATGGTAAATATCCAGGAGGGGATGGCTGGCTCATAGGTCAAGTGTATGTTCATCTTTATAACAAAATGTCAATCTATTTTCCAGAATGGTTGCATCATTTTGCATTTCCGCCAGCACTACATGAGAGTTCCTGGTTGCTCCATAGACTTTCACGTGTTTGCAGCTCGATAGATCCACCAGCCTGTTCCCTGCCCGTGGACTCCCAGAAGTCTGATAGCCTTCCTTCATTTCATCCTGTCTCTGTCTCTCTTGAGCCCAAGCTGGCAGGGTTTCTGTTGATACAAGTTTCTCAAAAACTTTGTTGGCCTCCCATGCGATTCAGGGAGGTCCAAGCCATCAGACAAGAGAACGCCCCCGAGATCTTTCCTGGACAACTGCAGCTCTCTTCCTGATGTTTGCTGAGATGGTGGATGGGATTCATGAGCTACAGGACTGATTTCTTTGGCAAACAGTTGTCCAGCCATGCCCTTGATGTTCTTTCCAGAACACATTTTCTCTTTTTTTTTTGCAACGTGCTTAGGCTTAGAATTTTCCAAGTCTTCAAGTCCCAGTTACTTTTTGCTTAACAATTCTTTCTTCAATTTATCTCTGGCCTCCTGCATTTTACTATAAGCAGAAAGGAGAAATCCAGTCATGCCTTCAACACTGCTTAAGAAGTCTCCTCAGCTAAAAATCCAAGTTCATCATTTGCAATTTCTACTTTCCATCCACAAAAAACTAGAACACAATTCAGACAAGTTCTTTGCCACTTTATAACAAGGATCATTTTTCCTCTAGTGTCCAATGACACGTTCCTCATTCCCATATGAGACCTCAACAGAAGCACCTTTAACATTCATATTTCTATCAAGTCTCTCCAAGGCAGTCTAGAATTTCTCTATCAAGTGCCTCAAAACTCTTTCAGTCTCTATCCACAGCTCAATTGCAAAACCACTTCCACATTTTTAAGTATTTTTTACAGAAGCATCCTACTTCCTTGGTACCAAAATCTGTGTTGGTGTGCTGTGGCTGCTGTAAGAAAGTACCACCAACTGGGTGGTTAAAAAGCATAAATTTATTGTCCCACGTTTTGGGAGGCTAGAAGTCAAAATTAAGGTGTTGGCAGAGTTTGTTCCTTCTGAGAGCTGTGAGGGAAGGATCTTTTCCAGACTGATCTTGAACAAAGAAGGGGAGGGTAGAAGGAGAAAGAGAGAGTGAGTTGCAGAAAAAGATATCATAACTAGTATTTATTGAGAGCTTACTATGTGGTAGGCATTTTGGCACACATTATTATTGCATTTAAACCTCATAATACCCCTGTGAAGCATACAATCTACCCTTTGCAGGTGAAGAAGCTGAATTAAGGAAAGATAGGATGAATTACCCAAGATCACCCGGATAGTAAGGACTCAATCTCAAAGCCATCGATCTTCAAAGTCACACTTTAATCCACTCTCTGCATTACAAAGGAAAAGTGAGAAAGAAACACATGGATATGCCCTAAATATAAAGGTAATCCACTGCATAAAAGCCTGTAACTCCAATTACGGTATACCCTGAAATTAGAATAGCTTCTCTATAAATGCCATATTTCAGGACAACACAAAATAATTTGAATATGCAATAAAAATGATTAGTTTCACCCAGTAGCAACAAATTTCAGTGAGTCATTTTTTTAAATAATTTTGTGGAAATGCACCCTTATCCATTTTAAGTCAATTTTGGAAGAGAAGATTACTGCCTTAATGTGCCTCAGCGTGTTCTTCATTTGCAACTCAAAACTAGAATTTATTTCACCTTCACGTGTTGTTAAAAACTAGAAATTTTTCTTATATTTCCTTTTCTTTATGATCTTAAATATTAAAGATAGAAATATCCTCCTATGATTCTATTTCTAGCCTGTTTTAGCTTCTATAGACACTCCTGAACGTATGTTTTGGGACTCCTGGGTTGGAAACTTAATTCTCTTGGCTATCATCACTACAAACAGTGTTTTGCTATGAATCTGTACTGATTTGCAAGCTCTGGGCTCACATTTTAAACGGTTTCATTTGTGTTACATCAGCTATAACCAATATTTCATTTTATTTTTGGTAATTTAGCAATTTTAGAGGCAAGAGAGCAAATTCTTGATGAAACTGCTTTTGTTTCATCTCTTTAAATTTCTCTTTGTTGGAATGTGGGTCCACTTGCAGAAGATACTGGAAGGTGCCACTTCACACCAGAGTAAAATCTAAGCATTCTCTAATTCCTCCTTCCAGTCTGTGCCTAGTACCATTTCTTGGTTCACTTTTCTGGATTTTCAGATACATTTTGGGATTCTGTTGGTACGATATCCACCAAAATTAGTGGGCACCGCTTGCCACACACAGAAGTCAAAGAAAACTTCATCTTCATGAAAATATAAACAAACTCAAAGTAAAGCACATTGAGAACATAAACGAGACTCAACTAAAAGGGAAAGGAATGCCCCTCCCCCTTCGTAGCAGGTGATTTGTAGTCTAATCACAGCCAATGTTCCCCGCTGTAGATTGCATCGGATTATGTTTTACAGCTAAAGAAGCGTGCGTCTTAAGGCAGAGAGCCACATTTTCTGAATCGTGACAGCAACAGCTGAAGACTAAAGATAGACAGTCAAAACAGCGTTTTCTGTACATTTTCAGTTGTTAAAAAAGCAGTTACAGTACATTATGTATGAAATATATATTGTTTTAACCCTGTGATGGCTCCACTGGGAAAAAGATTTATGGTAGAAAATATTATTTTATGCCTTCGTCGTACGCACATCTTTAAAGCGGTGATAGCTCGTTTTCTTAATGTAATATTTTCAAATATATTTTATATAGATGTGTATAATTTTTATTAAAGATTATACAAATTTATGCAAAACATTCCCATTTCAAATAAATGTTGAATTTGCACATGGCCCATCACATGGCTAAGCACATTTGCGTTTCTCTCTGCCTGGAACTCTCTTTCTCTGGATCTTTCTATGGTTCTCACCCTATTTCCTTCAGGTATCTGTTCAGACATCCCCTCAGAGAGGCTTTCCTTAATTACCCTGTGTAAAACAGCATCCCATCCTCCCTCTCACCTTGCTCAGCTTTATTATTCTAACAACATCTATTTGCTCTCTGACATTGTCATTGTGTCACTCCCACTAGAATAAAAGTCCCTTGAGGACAGAGACCTTTCGTTTTATTTACCATACTGACTCTAGCACCTAAGAGAGTGTCTGATGTACAGCAGGTGTTTAATAAATGTCTATTTAATAAATAAAGATCACAGTTAAACTGCAAGAACATTTATCCATGCTCCCATTAAGCACCATCTCTGTCCTTCTCAGTCACCTCAACCAAGTCCTTAAGCAAATTCATTGTTGTAGCAACTGAGAAGAGATGCTGAAAGACATGTGCAGAATGACAGATCAAAGGCAAGGATAAGACTCATCTTGAATTCACCACCACTAATGGCCTTTTAGCCACCACTGCTGGGTACCATTGAAAGTCCAACTTCCCCTATGCAGAGGAATATTGCAATTATCTATCGCTTAGCCATAACACTTCTTGCCAGACAGAAGGCAAAGCAGACGTGAACTTGTGACCTTCCCGATGGAGGAGCTGCACCACCACCCAGCAAGATTTGCTCTTTCAGAGAGCACAATGGTAACACTGTGTATGGAGGCATGATTCATAGGACAAACAGGAGCTCTGCCAAAGGCAGGAAGGCAATCTGTATGGAATCCTATATGCTGAGAGGCCTTTCTTCTCATTTCAAAATGAGAAACAAGCAATTTGGGGGATGGTAACTGCCCAGGTGGCATTATATGTCCCTTAGGTGGGAAGACCCAGGATGTGTGAATCACTTCTTTTTTTCTGGAGTGGAGTTCTAACAAGGAGCTTTATTTTGGTAAAGTAATCAAAATGTTCTTTGAAACTGATTTCAGTTTTTCATAGCTCAGTAAATATTAGAGAAAGGTGATGACGATGAAAATTAGGGAAACATTTAAAATGTTACTGAGTTAAATGGCTGAAAATATTTATTAAAGGGACACGGTTTAACGGGGTTTTGAAGAATACCTGTTAAAAACCCAGAAGTATATAAACGAAAGAGATGCCAAGGTGAGAGACCCTTAAATCTGTATAAAATTCTAAATGATTCAGTATTCAAAACATTGAGCTTGTTGTCAAGGAGATTTATAGTAAGCATAGTCATTCTCCTTTCAATTCTAAGCTATCATTTATACCGTCCAGAAACACTGCATTATAATTAAGAACTATTTTGCCATAGATAACATTATATTTCCTAAAGAGTACACTTGATGTTTTCTATTAAGACTACTAAGCACAAAAATACAGCAATCTATAAAACATCTGTATGTGAAAATACTTATGTGGAAACAAATTGAACCCCTGGTAAACTGTCGAGCAAGCAAGTAGGAGCACGACCGAAGGGAATGAATTCTTTATCAGGAGTCTGTGCTTTGAGGTCTAACACAGCCCGCTTCTTCATCAGCCCAGGGCAACTCCTGCAAGCTTTCTGTTTCTCAGCTCCTCACCTGTAAGATGTAAATACTCATACCACGTATTTGGTAGGGTAATTCATGTAAATTAACAAATTACAATTTCAAATGTAAAAGGCATCGCGTTTGCAATGCAATCTGGCATGGACACATGGATAGTATCCTCCCTTGCAGGACCTAAAAAGTGTTGTAGACGTTATTCCATTCATTTGCACGTATTCCTTGTAAAGGGGAAATCCAGCCTCAATGCGGCTTCTCAGCCTTTATACAAAACCCCCTGCTTGGTTACCATCTGCCGCTTTCCTAAACTTGAATAAAGGAAAACTTTCTCCTCAGGGCCTAAGGCAAGATTTTCCAAGCAAAGAGCAAATATCTTTAGAACAACACAGAGTGAGTTTCTGAGGGTTAGAATATGTAACCTTTCTTGAAGAAAGAGCAAGAACAATACATCACTGTCTCCATTTTCCCTATAGTATTCAAAATAATTCTTTCTGATTTTTTTTTTCAATTACAAAGTGCAAAAAAAGCACAGAAAAGGAATAAACATTTGTTGAGGGATTATTTTTGTGAAGCACTTGAAATATTATCTCACAGAGTGCTTAAAATAATTCCATGATACAGGTTTTATTATAGAGAAAATTTCATGGAGCAAAATTTGAGGTTCAGGTAACTTAAGAAACTTACTCAGTCAAAGCACTAATAATGATGCACCGCGGCTTTTCTCTCTGTCATTCTCTGTTCTTTTCATTATACTCGTGCTTCTCCAAGTGTGCTTCCAGAACTAGCACCACCAGCATCTCTTGTGGTTATATTTCTTGAAGAGTAATCTGGACCTGCTTTTCAAGATTGCTACCTACTGAATCAGAAACCCTCATGGCGGGACCCAGCAATGTGCTTTGACAAGTCTTCAGGTAATTATTATGCACACCAATGTTTGTGAACCATTGCATTCCACGATATTTTCCGAGTTGATCTCACAGAATTCTAGCATATAATGAGACCAAAGGAAAAAAAGAGACAGAATTATATAGTTATTAGGTCAAGTTTCCTAAATATTGACTTACTGGGCTAGACGAATCTGCCTTCAGTTGAGATAGTGAGCACAGACATTCTCAAACTCAGAAATTGTTAGGTCAGGATGACAAATAGGTGTTATCTCAGGTGTCAAGTCAAATCAATTGGTTGTGACTGCCTGAAACACTGAGATGAGAAGGTTTGTGAGGCTGCAGTCAGTGGGAAAGAGCACCATGATCAATTAGCAATGGCTGCCATGGATCCAGGAGAAGGGAATGGCAGCACCCAAGCAGTGTAGAGTGAACAACTATGAGCACCTCTAATTATGCTAACATCGAAATACTCCCTATATAAGGGGCCAACTTAAAGATACAATTTTAGAGATTGGTGGCCTATTGGCAATAACAGTGAGAACTTAACATAGAGTTGAGTTGAAGCAATTCATGACAATTACAAGCACAGTCCTATTTATTGCAGTTGGACACACCAGTTATTGACAATGGCTCTCAAGAACATCTTTGAGTTTATTAAAAGTATTCTATTGGAAACTAAAATGTATATTACTAAGTGAAAAGCAGCCAACCTTAAAAGGCTACATACTGTATGATTCCAACTATGTAACATTCTGGAAAAGGCAAAACTATAGAGAGAATAAAGAGATCAGTGGTTGCTAGAGGTAGGGTCAGGAAAAGAGGTGAATATGCAGAGCACAGAAGATTTTTGGGGCAGTGAAAACACTCTATATGATATTATCATGATGGATACATATCATTATACATTTGTCCAAACCCATACAATGTACAACACCAAGAGTGGACCCTAAGGTAAATTGTAGAATTTTTTAGGGTGATTATGATATGTCAATGTGACTTCATCCTTGGTAAAAAAATGTACCATTCTGATGAGTAATGTTGATGATGTGGGAGGCTAGGTATGTGTGGGGTCAGGGAGTGTATGGGAAATCTTTGTACCTCCCTCTCAATTTTGTTGTAAACCTAAAACCACTCCAAATAAACCAGTCCTTTTTTTTTTTTTTTTTTGGTGATGAAGATTGGCCCTGAGCTAACATCTGAGCCAATCCTCCTCCACTTTGCATGCAGGACACTGCCACAGCATGGCTTGATGAGCAGTGTGTAGGTCCGCACTTGGAATCTGAACCTGTGAACCCTGGGCTGCCGAAGCAGAGTGCGTGAACTTAACCACTATGCCACCAGACCAGCTCCAATAAAGTATTTTTTTAAAGAAGTATTCTATTACAGCCACATCTAGGGAGGGGAATCTCTAAATAGATATTGAGGGAGAGAGCAATGATGATCTAGAATTTTCATCTCTGTGACATGAAAATTATTCCAGCACTACATTTCCGCCCTATAAAGGTTTTGCTTTGTTTTGTATGTTTTATACTAGGATTGTTTCAGAATTTTTTGATGTGTGAATGTGTCTATCTTCCCATCTAAACTGTGGAAAGTTCCTTCAAAGACAGATCTTATTTAGTTTCTTTTTATGTTCCTCCTACAACATCCTCCTGCAATATTTTGCTCATAATAGCACTTCAATATTCATTAAAAAATAAGTTAACAACAAAAAGAAAATAGCTACCAATTCATAAGTGTCTACTGTGTTCTAGTAGCTTTACAGATATTAGAACACCTTTGCACAATACGTATTTTTAGCTCCCATTGCACACTTAAAGAAATTCATGTTCTGAGAGGTAAGGTTCAAAGCTGATAACTAGTCATTCCTGAAGGTTCTATGCAAACCCAAGCTCTTTCTCACTCTACAGTTCTTTCTCCAACTAGAATGTCTTCTGTAAAAATCAAGTACTCTAGGGCTAGTCCCAGTGGCCTAGTGGTTAAGTTCGGCACACTCCACTTAGGCGGCCCAGGTTCAGATCCCAGGTGTGGACCTACGCTACTCGTCTGTTAGTGGCCATGCTGTGGTGGCAACTCACATAAAAGAAGAAAAAAGGAAGATTGGCAGGGATGTTAGCTCAGGGAGAATCTTCCTCAGCAATAAATAAAAATAAATTACTCTATAAAATAAAGCATATATTTATTGTTTTATACATAAATATACATATATGTTATATATAAACGTAAAAATTGTCACTGAGTTGGAATACCTGCATTAGTAAACCCACATTCATTCCTAATTATCCATGAATTGAAGCATTTTTCTGTCCCCCTCTCACCTTCAGTTTAGATTTGTGGAAGTGGGACTATATTAAGGAAGAATTCTGTGTGGCTTTCCAATTAATGAGAAAAGGGACTTTGTTCTGGAACTGATAATTTTTCCAATATTGTCAATTAGCTAATGCTTAAAGCTGGCTAGCCCTGGGTTTTCCTGATAAAAACAGAAGGGATAGATTTTCAGCCAAAAGAACACTTTGCTCCTAGAACTTTACCTAAATGCAAGAAAAGAATGTACAAGACAAAATATTCACTAGACCAAAAATTCTCTAAGGCAACAATTTGTCACATTCAACTTTATGCATGACACAAAGTAGGCATTCAATAAATGTTTGGTCCTAGAGAAGTTAAAAACAATAAAGTGTGTTATTTTCTCCTCTCTTTACTGAAGATACAAGAAGACTAATTATTTATAGTATAATTGCATCTAAATAAGGGGAAAAAATTGGAAATACCACGCAGAAATACTAAGTCAGAATATACATCAGACAGGATGCAGTCCCTTATACCTTTTCCTGCCCTTCCACTACTTTTGGATAAATATCACAGACCTTTAGGTTGATTCTGTCTCTTCCAATTCCATACACACCAACTAAAGAATATCATCATTCTTTGGCCAAAACTACTTTTGATCCCAGAAAGACTGATCTAGAAGATTACAAACTATCTCGTGTTCAAGGAAATAGTCAGCTTTACCACACCTCTTTTCAAATAATCTAGACCTATAAAACATTGTGGAAAAAAGACATAATCCTAAAACTCAAAAGGTAAAGACACATAATTTGCTGAGAACTCAAGATCTCTAATAAATGTGTAATCCGAATGACAAAAAATCCTCCTTGTAACGTAGCAAGATATGGTACTGTAGAGAACTGTGCCAACACACTCACCAGAACATTTGAAGGAATAAAATCCTGGCCTTTGGGGAGATTGACTATCTAAATGGCAAACTGATTTGTAAAACAATTGGCAACCTGACTACAAAATGTGTGCGTCGATACACACCTGTACATGAAAGTGCAAGGGACCTAAAAGCATAGAAACTTAAAAATCAAATGTATCAGTTTAAAAGGAAGAGAAAATCCAACAAGTGCACAGTAATAACATTTTACTAGAGCTTTTCTGTACCAGAATCTCTTCCCAGTCTGGCTGGAAATAGTGTGATTTTATAACAGAGAGAAGCAACAATGGTGGATATTTCGTGGAAACACAGATAATGGCTTTTATATTCATAAAATACAAGACACGGCATTTAAAAGCCCAAAGGAAGAAGAGATCATAATCTACTTTGGAAATGATCATTATTGTCAATAATGAAACAAAGTGTCTCAAATTATGTATCGTTATAGCTACAGGAATATAGCAAAACACCTGCTCAGGCATTCTAGAGATCATTATTTAGAGTTAGTCAATTTTGGCACTTATCATTTTCCCTCATTTTTATTCTTGATGTGTCAAAAACAGCTGATACTGCTGATAAGAGCATCATCTCTGAACATTGTCAGAGACGATCATATTCTACTTCTGAAATAGTTGGAATAAATATTACACTTGGCACTTTCATTTCACTTCAACTATGTTAAATTCTTCAAACTCTGCCAATGGCTACGTGTGTGCCATCAACTCTTTCCTTTAGTCATTGATGGTTCTTGCCCTGAAGTCACATAGGGCTCTTCATGAAATGATTCCCTGAGAAATCTCCCAGTATACCTATTGCTATCTATCAATAAAAATACCTAAATAAATACTTAGTACTATGTAGATGTTCATAGCTGAGGAAGACTGGCTGCTATTAACATGTCTGCTGCTTTCTAACGAATGCATTGGTACTTGAAAGAAAATTTAATGGAGATGTTTTATGTAGAAAAAGCAATCAAGTTACTAAAGGACCAGCTGCCATTCTCTAAGCACATAGTCATAATGTTATAAATTAAAGTACAAGAATCAGTCACCTATCTCAATTACCTAGAATCTAGTCACTGGTGAATTAAACTGATGAAGCCAACATTTAAGCTCTATGTGCCTCCAGGTCTCACTATTTCTAGTTTCTTCCGCTCTATCTCCCACTACAATTACTCATCTTCTTGAATATATCAACTTGACCATGTCATTCTCTTGCTTTATAAGATTCAATGATCCCGGGTACATACAAGATAAATTCCATTTCCTTTAGATAATGCTTACCCTTTCTTATCCTGAAAAGGTAATCTATTCTTTTGAGGCAAACCCAAGCCAAGACCCTGTTCTGCCTGGCCCAGGGTTTCCTGTCAGCCTCATCTCCTGCCAACACTCCCAAAACACTCTGCTCACCCATGTACACAGCCCTCCAGCTGCACATATTTTCACACTTCCATGCATTTATTCACTCATGCTGCTTGTTAAGCTTGTGATGCTGTTTCTCCTCTCCCACCAGTGAATTCCACTCAAGACCCCAGTAAATGACACTTGATTACTCTACTCTTGGAAGATCTTGCTGAGACCTCCAGGTTGTTTTCCCCAATGTCTTGGTATTTCCATTGTACTCAGTAGATACCTTTACTGTAAAACTTATTAATTACAAACTTATTAATCATATGTTTACATATTGATTCTCCCCAGTTGACTGTGAACTCCACGAGAATATGATCTGTCTTAATGATCTTTATATTCTAAGTTTCTACCAAAGCATAAGGCTCACTATCGACACACAGTAACTTTGGCCAGTGAAGTGAATAAAGTATGTATCCCAGAATATTTAACAACATATCATACCAGTGCCTCCAGTCAATAATCTTCCAAATGCATGTATCCTGCTTCTGCAAAAGACCACAGGAAAGGATGCAGTCTAGCTCCTGCCCTTGGGCATTATTTCAAAGTGCATGTTCCATAGTCAGGCTTATATTGCCAACTTCATATAAAAGAATAGAAACTTTTTGACCTTTAAAGCGTAACTAACTTAGTTAGAAAATTATTTGTAACTTCTCATAAATTTTTAGTAATATCCATATAAGTAAATCAGTTTGAATGCCTGCTACAGGAGAAAAAGTACAATAAAGATTTGCTGAACGAGTAAATGAATAAAATTGTTAATGCATATAAAAATGATGCTTTAGTTTGAAGATGTAAAGTAAAAGGCATTCATACGTTGTTTGCTACTTTACCTAAGAAAGTTGAAGAATGAAATGAACCTTTGAGATTGCTATTATGAGTATTCGTGAGTCTAAAATGGTTCTCTGACAAATGCTGGCTCAGAACTGCATTCGAACGGAAAGTGAGCAGGCACTAGTGGAGTACTGTCAAAGAATAACGCTGAACAGCAACTCAAAGCAAATCCCTGAACGGGTCTAATGAAAACACAAAGAGAAAAAGAAGAATTAAAGGAACAAAACCTCTACCATAACCTAAATTCACTTTTTTAAAATGCTTTTGAGAATCACAATAATAAAGTGATTAATATCCATGGACAAGAATGCAAGAATATACATCATTACAAACGTTGTCATAAATCTAACATTTGAAGGTGTTGACAAAATTTCAGCCATGTGTAATATAATGCAGTAGATCTTTTCAACAAAGATAGTGCTTTGATATTAAAAAAATGGTTTCTCAACTAACCAAGTGGCTAGGATAACCAACAGTTAATTGACTCCCTAGCAAATTAAGAGAGCTAATGCCTGAAAACAAGTCTTTGATGCCATGTTTGGTAGTAATTAGTGTTACTCATCAAGTACCCCAGCTGTCTTCCTTTTAGGCAGCTGGCGGGATAGCACTTCCTGGCTCCCTTGTGAGCAAATGGAGAATGTGACTATTCTGACCAATGATTTGCAACTGGATGTAACCAAACGATTCATTGCCAAGGTGAGACCCTCCAGAGCTCTCTTTGTCCTCTTATACTTTTCATGAAAATGCTTGAGATGGTTGCTGCTGTCAGCCTGAATCCCAGAAGGATGAGAATCAGTCTAGCTCATCCATGTCCAAGATGAATGTGTAGTATGAGCAAGAAGAAATCTATAGCATTTTAAGCCTCTACGAGTTTGGGGTTGTTTGTTATAGCAGCAAAAGCAGCCTGTGCTGACTTTCTATACCGTGAGAAAGCAGGTATTTCCTGGGGAAAACTCGATGGAATATTTTAGTACATCCACTATTAGATCAAAATCATAAAAAGATCTATGCCAAAATGTGGTTATGATTATTTTACGATAATTAGCCCCATTTTATTAAAGTATAGAGATGCTTTACATTAAGAAAAATCTTATAGTAGAAGAAAAATATAGGTTAGGTCATAGTTACATGACAATATGCCCTCATTATATGTCACTGAAACATTCTTTCAAATGGTCGGTTTACGCTGGAACATTGAAAATATGACAGTTTATAAAATATAACTTATAAACTGCATTTTGAACACAATTTCACATTGTAATGTGAAGTATACCCACTACATCACTAAAAAGCTAGAAAACACTAAATTTGTCATTGTTCTGGTCCATTCAAACAATTAACAAGGAAATACAAATGATGAGTTTAATCTTTCTGAATTCATTTATCTCATCAAAGAGAGCTCTATGATGACAAACGATTCCCCAAATAAGAATAACTCCTCATTACTATAAGAACCTACTTTAAACAATGAGTAAAATTTCTAAAAACATAGTCAAGTAAGAAGGGCACGCAATTCTCTCACTGGAGGAAGGGACTGTGTGTGACTTGTTTGCATGCTTATTCCATATGACACAGCACCATGCCTGACACCCAGAGAAGATACTCAGTAAGCATCTGTGGAATACATCAATAAATACACGAGCTTTGGCAATAGGGAGAGACAGGAAAAAAGCCCTGAGGGATCCCTTAGAATCTTAGGTCCTGAGATACGAAAGAAACTTCCACAGGAGTTAATGTAGTCCTATCCGCTCTTTAATAAATGGGTAAATGGAGCCACAAAGAGAAGTCATACATTGAGTGAATAGAAGAGCTGGGATTGGAACTCCAGTCGCTGGTCTCTCCATCCATTATTCTTTCCATTCATCATTCCGTTCCATTCTACAGCAAGCACAGATTGCAGACTTCCAGGAAAGGACATTTTCCAGCTCTATCAAGTATGCATACTTGCAGTGAGGGCCTATTATGTGTCAGGCACTGTGCCAAACTCTTGGGGAAAAAGTGAATAAGATGATTTTTGCTTTATAGAAATTTATTCATGGTTACCTTGATCCATCAATTTGGAACCATGATGGTTGACAATGTTTATATTCCAGTTAGATTTTTTTCCCATCAGATAAGCTGTTTAAAAATGTTGTCTTGGATTTATGAGGAATAAGGACATCCATTTTTAAGTTAAAAAAGCTGATAAGATTCCTGGAAATATTCACCACTGTTTAACACTTAGATCTATGAAAGTGTCCAATGTGGTTTGTTTCATATAAAATGTAGTTAATTTTTATTCCCAGGATACCATATTTCTGTACTGCGTTTACTTTGACAACAATACATGCTTTGTAACCACTCAAGAATAGGATCCTGCACCAATTTCACTGAAGTTTGTAACCGCAGACTATGCAAAGCTGCATTCTAATTAATAGGACAGTAAAAGCTTTGTTCTCCTTGCTCCGTGGGGGGATGAGGTGCCTTAACTCTTTAAGGAGGCGTCCGTTCATGGTGCCCAAGGTGTTCCCATCCCTCTACATGACCCCTGCTCACGTTTCTACAACCTACCCCCAAGCAAAAGGGCAGGAATTTAATGAAGTCTCAGAGCTACCACACACACTCACACACACGTAAAAATGTTATCATAATGTGTTACAGCTTGTTTTCACCACTTAGCAATATATTCTGAATACTTTCCACAGCAGCAAATATTCTTCTACGACATGATTTTAAGTGATAGCAATCCATTATCTGGTTGCAAATTAAATCAGGCTCATTTATTAGATATGTAGACTTTTTACTGTTTTTCAGAATTTTAAGTAATGCTTTAGCAAACATCTTTATACATACTACTTTATGAACACCTACTATTTAGACTTATGTCATCATTGTTTTACATTAGCAAGGACGTTAATGGACACATTGTAAGCACATAGAATTTTGTGGTGAGTTGATTTTCACTCTATGGTTTATAAAAGTTCATTTCTCCTGCCACAACCAAAAGTACCAGGAAGGGTGAATCCTGACCCTCTTGATGCTCATGCATGTCTACTGAAAGCCGAGACTCAGACTCTTTAGTTACAAATGTGAATTCGTCCCCTAATTTTTACAGTACTTAGGAATAATTTGCCTTGGAAAATTTGTAATTATTGGACCACTTTATTCATTGGCACATAAGCTGGGAAGAATCTTGTAAGTAAACAACTATTTAAGCAATTCACTTAGAAAGGACAGTGACATACAAGTATAAAAATGTCATTTCATTTGTTTTATTTCAGCTGAAAATTGCTTGAAAACAAAGTGTGTGTGTGTGTGCGCACACGTGTGCGACTTGTGTCTGACTTCGAATAAGTTTTGTCCCAGCAAAAGTGCAATATCCATCATTTAACAATGATGCACCTAGCATTTTCAGAGGACATGTCTTCCATTCTCATCACTTCTCAGAAACGAGGAAAGTTACTCTTAGGAAATCTGCTACAAACTGAACTTTTCTGATATTTCACCAATCTCTGAAAATGTATGAAAATCTTTGAATACAAACAGAAACACAAACAAAAAGAGGGGAAAAAGAAAAGAAAAATCTAGATTCCAGGTAAGAATGTATTTGCACAATCCATGCTCAAGTAATCAGCTCGGTTAACAGTTTATTTCTAAAACAGGATGGAAGATCTGCTTTTTGGAAGGAAAAGATTGTGTCGTCTGAAGAATGAAGAACCAGGGCGACAGAGCTTGCCCCGGGCCAATGTAAACAGGCTGAGGAGAAGCCTTCATCAGGCAGTTAGCACCCACGTGGCTATAGGGTAAGACCATCCCATAACTGAATTAATAAACTTCATTTTCTGCTTATGGAAGGCTAGAGTTTGACAGGGCTGGTGAGTTGACAATAATCAGATCTGGGCAAGGATGTCAGAGCCCTGGTCTCAAAATTCCCTGAGAAGGTGTTTGCTGCTGTCACAAAGGTGCTTTCCCACTTCTGACAGGCAGGTTGCACATCTCGGCTGGGTAACTTTCCCGTCTGGGAGCCAATGAGTGACACCTCAAGCACTAACGGAGCAGGTATTTACTGACAGCGACTGTGCATCCTTCACTGTGCCGGGCGCCCTGGGGTGCAGAAAGGAAGATTCAGAGTCTCTCCCTTCAAGGAGCTGGAAGGGAGGCTTGCAGGCAGACTTCCCGCTGCCTGCAGTTTCCGGTCCAAACGCACTGCTGTTTTAATCAGTACCTTTCGAGTTACAAGGATCAAAAACACTAAAAGAGACCTAAGTAAAAATAAAGGGGAGGGGACCTGGAGAAGAGAGCATTTTAGGTAGGGCAACATGCATCCAGTGGTGTGCTGGAGCTGACTTGTCACAGCTTGAGAAAGCTGATTGTTTAATTTTCAGGAAATTTGCAACCCAGCTGATGTCACATCGGGAGTCTGGAATCAGCCACAGCAGGAACATTTACACCATGGGAACTGGCAGACACAACAAATCAAATTTTGGTCTGTTGTTGTTGTTGTCACTGTTATTTTCTGGAGAGCAAGTTGTTAAACACGCCCACCACCATTGCAGGCATCCCAGTTTATGCCTGTAATTTTCCAGCTCATGCCTGCAATTATGAACAGCACCCACTTTCACTGTCAAAAGCATGGCAGTTTGGATAATAAATTGTATGAGCCCCCTAATCTTAGGAGGCAGAGATCTCTGGGACCCCACACAGGAAACAGACCTCCCTCACGAGGCCTGGAGAATTGGGTACTGTAAATGTGGCGGAACCAAGGGGCTGCTGTCTCCATTTCCTTTTCTCAGAGACCTCGCGATGTTCTTTCTTTGCTCATCTCTGCACTTGTTCCATTTTTCCTCTTTCTATAGTCAGCTTCCTAATTAGTTTTCACATGGCCTCAAATAACTTCCTGCGCCCCAAAAGTCTGATGACCTCCCTATTCCAGGGCCCTCCGTGGACTAGCTATGGTCTCAGTATCCTTGCTTCAGAATTTTGAAAGAGAGAATCTGATTCAGCCAACTCATGTGTTTGACCCAAGCCACACAAGTCATAGGTCTCTTCTAAGACAGATTCTGCTGCATTTGGGTCAGAGTTCCTCTCGGCCCCATCAGCCAGGGCTGGGAGGTATCCTACGTCACAGCAGCAGACCCTCGCTGGCACAGGTGGGCACAAGAACACATCTACTCCACTTAGTCTTACAGATTCTCCAGACACATTTGTTTGCTATTGCCTGCATAACCATGCTCTCCCAAGCCTCCACGCCTCTGTTTCTGCCACGAGAGTCTCTTGCAACTCCCACCCTCCTCTCCCGCTACCTAAGGAGCTCAGCCTCATCCTCCATGGACAAGCCTCACCTCATCCCCTCTTGGTAGCTTTCTATCACTCCTCTCACATCAGTGTGGATTTGTCACTCATCTGTCTTCCCATTGAGTTACCCTGCAGCTTGCACTTCCAGACAACACAGTCTTGCCTCACCAACTCACTGGATATGTGACCTTAGGAAGGCTATTTAGGTTCTCTGACTAACAGGGGATAATTATATGTATTGGGTAGGGTTGTAGGGACTAACTTAGCACATAGCAAGTACGCAATAAGTGCTAATTGTTATCATTCTTCTTATTATGAACATCAGTCATAGAGGAGCTATAACTTTATAGTATAGAATAAATAAATACTGTCTCCCAAAGAGACAATGAGTTATATAGGAAACCCATCAATCTGCACGGTTCGCCCCGGCTCCCTGCTGTTTCTCCAACATAACAAGCCCACTTCCTCCTTTCAAGGCGTTTCCCTTTCTGTCCTCTCTGCTGAGAGCTCACTTCTCCCAGATGGATATGTGGCTCATTCCTTTACTGAACTCAGGCCTTCACTCAGTTTTCACCCTCTCAAGGAAGCCTTTTAAGATAAGTCTATGTAAAATAGCAGCCACCATCACTCTCTAGCCTGTACCAAGCTTTGTTTTTCTCCATATTACTACCAAAAAAACAAGCTCCAGGGGCAAAGGGTTAGTGCACTTTGCTCACTGCTGAATATTCAGCGCACATTGGAAATGAACGGACGTTTCCCCAGTACAGATTAGGCACTTTTAGATGTTTATTGATTTGAACTAACCAGATAGTATAAAAGTATAGGCATATATCAAGTGGAAGTGAGTTCAGAGAAGGGAGCCATTATGATCTTATATTTTTACAAGGCTTTAAAGTTTATAGATCATGCTAAAAGCGTCTTTTTTCTTACTCTTAAACTTCAAGCTTTCGAGAGACACCCAGTGGCCTCAATGGGAACTGCTTAGAACTGCAGATGGCTCTGAGTTAAAGAGACTGGTGCTCTTGCCACAAAACTGGTTAAAATAAAAAAATATGGGCATTATTATTGAAGGAGTGTGTGTGTGCAAATACATATATGAAAGCGTCCTGAGAAATGGGTATTATTCTTACCTTTCTTTCACAGATGAGGAATCTGAGGTTTAAGGAGTTTGCCCAAAGCAAGAGCCAGAAAACAGCAAAGCTGGGACTAAACGCCAAGCCTTCTTTACTCTAAAGTGATGTTAAACTCAAAAGATACAGTCCCAGGTCGGGAATAAAGAGTGCTAGCTTCAGGATTTCAACCATTGGCAATCAAGGACAGTCTACTTCAGCGATTTGTTCTTGCCTCAGTTTCTCTTTCTGAAAGGTTAAGATGAATGCTGTCTGCCCTGTCCATCACTGGCAGATAATGGGGATAGGGACCTACCATCTTTGCTGTCCCTTGGGCTTCTCAGAGGAAAACGTGTTATGTGAATCCACTGTGCTACCGTAGGAGAGCAAATACTTCCTTCTCCATCACTGATTCACTAGTATAGTGAAACACAACTCTGAAAGCGGCTGGAGCCTTCCAGAATCTCCCCCACCGTTCTCCTCTTGAGATCGAGATTTCAGACATAAGGCGTTAAGTGACTGTTCAAATATAAAGACTTAAAATAATAAATGCAACCATAAAATTTAGATTTTATATAGCATTCTGTATTTTGCTTAAAGTAGCTGTATTAGTCAGGGTTTTTCAGAGAAACAGAACCTATAGGACACATATTGATATATATATGTGAGGAGATTTAGTATAGGAATTGGCTCACATGATTATAGAGGCCAAAAATATCCCACATCTGCCATGTGCAAGCAGGAGAACCAGGAAAGCTAGTGACCTAATTCAGTCCGAGTCCGAAGGCCTGAGATGCAGGGAGCCGATGGTGAAAATCTAAGTCTGAGTCCAAAGGCCCAAGAACCAGAGTGCTGATGTCTGATGTTCAAGGGTAGAAGGAAATGTCCCAGGTCAAACAGAGAGCAAATTAGCCCTTCTTCTGCCTTTTGTTCCATTCAGGCCCTCACGGAATTGGATGACGCCCACTCACACTGGTGAGGATCATCTTCTTTACTCAGTACACCACTCGAATGCTGATCTCTTCCGGAAACACAATGTTTCACCAGCTCTCTGGGCATCCCTCAGCCCAGTCAAGTTGATACATAAAATCAACCATCACAGGAGGCTAGACTAAATCAAATATATGAACTGGAAGGGGAAGAGGATGAAGAGACGTTTAAAACTCAAATCAAATTACTGTTTTTGTTGAATCACTGAATTCAGTGTCTTCTGCAGTGGATGGAGAGGCAATGTGAAGGCATGGGACAAGCCTGGGATTAGCAGTCCGTGCTGCCACACCCGAGATTCAGGACTCGGGAGGTGAATCACTTACCCAGCTCGAGCTTCCACTGCCTCGCCTAAAAAATGAGAGTAATAATATCCACCTTACAAGGGTATTATGTTAAGAATAATATAGTGGAGCAAATAAAGGATCTGAGATATAATGAGCAGCCAAAAGAATGGTACCTCTTCTTCTTATTGTTATTATTATGACTATTATTATTGCACTCCCAGCCCCCACCTCCAAGCCCATTCATTTGTACGGACCTGCCAGCACACTTGGCATCAGTTTTACTTTCTCTCACACAGACAAGTCATGTCACATCTGACAGGAAGCTCACCTGCTCTGTGGGGTTCTCATCCTTCACGTCAAACAGGCCTATCTCCTAGTACCCTCTCTCTTTCCCAGCAATATGATTGAAAATTCCATTTAAATGAATTCATGTCTCTAGAAAATTACCTAGCTAAACACTACAAGCCCAATAATATCTAGTCTTCTTCTCATAATCAGGTGATTCTTATAGAATCAGAAAACAATGAAGCCGATGCAAAATGTATAAAATTGGTATTAATGCTCATCAGAGGGTACTGTGTACAAAACTAGCATTAACATGAATGTTATATGAGTGATAAATAGCCCGAGTCTACCTTTGTGCAATTCTCAAATGATCGTCCCTTGGAAAAAGGTGCCCTGTGTATTTAAACCCGCATAAAGTAGCGCTGGGTTACGCCTGCAGGAAACAAATAGTGCGACAATGCTGCCCCCTTGTGGTGGAAAATAAAACAAGCGAAAATACGATTTTATTTCTGCTTACCTGGGAGGGAGAGCGTGGACTCAAATTTTAAGGAGATATTTAAATATGCCCCACAATACTTTCCTAGTGCATAATTACAAACTCAAATATTTCAAGACGAATTTTTAAAAGAGCATTTTCACAATTGGAAGTGAGATTCCATAAATAAAAGACATCTGTAATACAAATTGCCACACTGGTCCACAGTCCTTTCTAGCTTACATGTCTCCCTCTACAGCTGAGACAAACAGACTTTGTCAATCACAAGTTAAACATACTTCTATCAATCACAAATTTGGCAAGAACTATACTGAAATCACCTCACATACCCCCATCAAATATACACATACACTTCGCTCGTCAGTGGTTGGTTGAATTTACTTAACAAGCGAAGAATGTGCGGGGCCTGGGGGATTAGGTGGCATTGGGGCATCAATTCAATACCCAGAGCAACTCTTTTCTCCAGATCATCCTTTATTCCACAAAACTAGATGACTAAAATTTAATAGGTCCTCACGCCTGTGTATCTTAATCATTTGCTTTGAAGGCACTTCTACTGATGACAATCCCTGAGAGAAAAGACTAAAAGCAGGAATAAAATGCTGCTTGAATCAAAGAAGGCAAGCGTATTAGGGTCCTGGGACCTCCATAACAAAGGACCACAAACTGGCGACTTTAAACAGAAAAGTATCCTTCACATTTCTGGAGGCTGGAAGTCCGAAATCGAGATGTCAGCAGGGCCGTGCTCCATCTGCGATTCTGGGTGGACTCCTTCCTTGCCTCTTCTGGGCTTCTGATGGTGGCCATAGGTCCTTGGTGCTCATGGGCTTGCAGCTGCCTCCCTCCAGCAGCTGCCTCTGCCATCACAAGACCTTCCTCCTGTGTGTCTGTCTTCACATGGCACTTTCCTCTTCTGATAAGGACACCAGCCATTTTGGAGCAGGAGTCCAACCCCACCCCAGTGTGACTCCATCTTGATTACATCTGTGAAGACCCTATTTCCAAATGAAGTCACATTCACGGATACTGGGAGTTAGGACTTCAACATATCTTTCAGGGGACACCATTCAACCCACAACAGCAAGGAAAATACTCTCTGGATACTCTTTGGGAGTGGTGTCATTCATTTTTTTACCTAAATCTTTCTGATATTTAATCCATTGGTGATCAATCCAAATGAGGATAAGGGGAAAAACTAGATGACAGAAGAAAACTGTTGAAAGGGACCATCTCAGTCAGTTCAGTCTGCCATAACAAAATACCACAGACTGGGTGGCTTAAAGAACAAAAATTGATTTTCTCACAGTTCTACAGGCTGGAAGTTCAAGATCAGAGGGCCAGCACAGTCGGCTTCTGGTGAGAGCTCTCCTCCCGGCTTGCAGAAGTCCATCCTCTTTCCGTGTCCTCACACAGCCTTGCCTCAGTGTGGGCGTGTAGAGAGAAATGTCTCTCTTTCCCTCTTCTCATGAGGCTACAAGTCCCATCCTCATGAGATGAGGGGAGACGGGAGCCCCAACCTCAGGACCTAACCAAACTCTAACCTCCTCCCAAAGGCCTTTCTCCAAATACCACCACACTGGGGTTTAGGGCTTCAACACACAAATGTCCGGGCTGTACAACTCAGTCCAGAGTACAGACAGAGTAATCTAGAGGAAGGACAAGTCTGCTTTTTTTTTTTTTTTTTTTTTTAAAAAAAGGGGGCTCTTAATTTCCTTTAATTTGGTTTACACTATATCTTGGGACCATCCTGAGAAATTTTGCAAGAAATTGGACTTTCCTCTCAGAGCTTATCCTGGACTCTTGCTGACTCTAGGATGACTAACGAGGTGAATTATGACTGAAGGAGTCTTGGTACTCCAGCTAGGTGCCAAAGGTATAAAACTGAAGACAATGCGCATACAGACATCAAGGGGAATCTGTGCTTCCAGGTTTTCTATTACAAAGGTAAAACTGTGTAAAACAGTTGCCCAGAATTAACTACTCAGAACTTATGGACAAGAGATTATCTCTTCTGCTCAAGGACACATTGATCACCCCAGAGGTGAATGCTAAGTGGAGTTGCGATGCTGACAGAGCCAAAGGTTTTACTCCGTGGTTCACGACTATTGTGTCCTTTGCTACAACATTGTTCACTTGTGTTCCCCACCTTTTCTCCACCAAAGACCCTTTTGAGTATTTTCTTCCATAGCATGCATGTTTTAGAAGAGTTTGGGCATCTTTCTTAAAAACAGTAACTTGAGTGAATACTATATACCTGGGGACCATGCTGAGAATTTACAATTAACTCATCTGACATTCACAATAATCAATGATTTTCAGGTGGGACACAAAGAATGTGTAAGGACCTTGTCCAAGGGATCACCATTGGTAAATTACAGAGCTCAGATGTGAACCCAGGAAATCTGATTCCTGAACCCACTAGCTTAGCCTCACTAATTCTGACTTTTTCACATGGCTGCTATGACAGTGATACTCGTTATTTTTTTAACTAGCAAATTTCAAATATACATAGGTCCTGTCATCAATATTTTCTCAATGAGGAAAGAGGTCCAGAGGGTTTGAGAGTCTTGCCTAAGGCCATACAACATAGGGGACTGAGGCAGGCTTCCATCCCACATCTTGCAGATATCTAAAGGCCATGTTCCTCCTTCTATACCAAAACCGTCTACCCAGGACTAGCTATGTTATCTATGAGGCCCATTGAAAAACAAAAATGTGAGGCTCCTGTTTAAAAATGATTATGAATTTCAAGGCAGCAAGAGAGCATTAAAGCAAGAGCTGGATCCTCTGAATGCGGGACTCTGCACCATCACACGCCATGAAGCTGGCCCTGCGTCTACCTCCACGTCCAATAGTTGTAAGGGTGTTGCAGGAAACAAACAAGCAAACTATATTAAATTTCTCTGTTACAGCACCTTTGGCTATCTTTCCTATTCTCTATTTTATGGCCACAGCTCAAAACTTTCTGAAGAAATTTGCTAGGAGTATCCAAGGAAAGAATAAAAAAATATAGCAAAGGGGTCAGGAGGGAACACAGCACTAAAGGCCAGTAAGTGCCTGGGTCTCGAAGGTACTGTCAAAGAAAATAAATTCAATCGAGCAAATTTAAAGATCTAATTGGCTTTATTAACGGATTGGTGAATCGAATAGGGCAGCATCCTATCTAGTAAGTAGAGAGGAGCTCTGAGGAGTTGTGCCAAATGGGAGGTTTTTATAGGCAGAAACTGGGCAGGACAGAAAATTTATCAGCAAAACAAAAGTAAAGATTGTTTCAGGCCAAGTCATCTTCCCTTAGGGGGACCCAGGGGGTCTCATCAAGCAGATGACATCACTAGTGCTGATCAGGAAGCTCCAGACTGACAGGTTTAAAATTCCACTCCTGAGAGACTGCAATTAGGTTAGGTATGAAGTCTTGGTGGAGCCTGACATAAGTGACTCCATTTGGGGCTGTTGTTTCCTTTTAATGGCACAGAACCATAGACTACTTGAAGAATAGAACTTACAGAGACCTTCAAAATCAGAGTTCAGTCCCCTTTGCTTGGAGACAAGAGGAGACCATAAAGTAAGTTGGTGACCTTTTGTGAATTATTTCAACTCTGAGGTCTCAAATTTCACTTTAGAATGATGTAAAACCAGATTATTTCTAAATGGCTCCCAAGACTAAAATTCATGACATGGTGTAGATATTTTAAGTATGTACTGTCTGAGGGAAAGGAACCAGGTTAGTTCTAAAATTCTTTTAAACTGAGACTGCTTTCGGTCAAGTTCTCCCAGGAAAGCAGACTCTTGAGACAGATTTGCATGTGGGAAGTTTATTAGAGGTTGCCTGTGAGAGCATCAATGCCTGTGGGGAAGCGTCAGAAGCAGGATTCACAAAGAAGTGGAACTGTGATGTGGTGTCAGTAGAGGCCTCAACCGACAAGGACCTCTGAGCTGGGTGGTCCTGGAGAGCTGTCCTGGATTGAACAACATAGACAGACACTTCAACGGTCACCGAATGCAAGCTGACCCTTGGGTACGGCAGTTCTCTTCAGACGTAGGCAAGTCAGAGAGGACAGCTGTGTCTACACTCCCAGCAGCTTGGGAAATAAGTGCTTCAGTCTTGGAAGGCCATCAAGAGGGGATATTGGCAACACCCTAAGACATACGCTACAGAGACAATATAATTTTATTCATCACTTATTCGAAAGATTAGTAACTACTGTTACTCCAGAACTTCTGTTTCCAGCAATATGGTGGACTAAGAGCTTTAATGATCTTCTGCTACAAAGCAATTGGGTCTTTGATAGGACTTAATTTGTAATATATTGCTATGTTCACAAACCCCACCCCACCTTCTGAAAAATGAACAAACAAACAAACCTTAATTGAGGCAGCCACTGAATGCAATAAGCAGTTGAGGAGAGGCAGAGTTGCCCTGAGGGCAGATGACCACCGCATCACTGCCAAAGGATGCAGAGTGGAAGGAATTAAGCCTGTGACTCCTTCACAAAACCAGGCCCTTAAGACACTTAAAATGGTCCTGAGTCAGTGGCATCCCTGGCTCTCAGAAAAACAGACACTAGTCCTCTGTGGGGGGAAGCATCCCAGTTTAAGCTGCAGGATTCCACACAACACGATCAAGTAATGAGCACATATAAAAATGTCACAAAATACACTAAGGAAGTCAGAGAACTCCGAGGACTGCAGATGTTGGAACTACCCAATGCAGAACGTAGAATTACTAGGTTTGAAATGTCTAAAGAAGTGAAGAATAAAGTTACAAAAAAGAGAGATAGCGCACTATAGTTTTGCAAGATGTTACCACTGGGGGAAACTTAGTAAAGAGTGTACTAGGTAAAGCATACTCAACTACACGTGAATCTACAATTATCTCAAAATAAAAAGGGTAATTTTTTTAAAAAAGCAGTTGGAACAAAAAGACAGATCATCTACAAAGGATAGATGGTCAGACCAGAGAGCAGTCTTCTGAACAATATGGAAACCAAAAGAGAGTAGGGAGAATTTTTGAGGGAAAATGACTGTCAACGTAGCATTATCAATCAAATAAAACAATCTTTTAAAAAAGACATAAAATAAAGGCAAACTCAGATAAATAAAAACAGAGAGTTGATCACCACCAAACCTTCACTAAAGGAACTTCTGAAGGACGCACTTCAAGAAGTACAAATGATCCCAAGGGAACAGCTCTAAGACGAAAGAGGGAATGGTAAGCAAACTAAATGGAAAACATGTAACTTAATTCAAATAAACATTGAGCATTGGTCCTTGCTGATGAAATAAGGCAAGAACAGGAAATAAAAGGTACACAGATTGGGAAGGAAGACATAAAACTGCCTTTGCTCACAGATGACATGATTGTTTACGTAGAAAATCCAAAAGAGTTAACAAAAAAACTCGTGGAACTAATAAGCAAATATGGCAAGGTTGCAGGATCCATGGTATAGAGCCAATTGCTTTCCCATATACTAACATTTAACAAGTGGAATTTGAAATTAAAAACACAATACCATTTATGTTAGCACCCAAAGACAATGAAACACTTAGGTATAAATCTAATGAAATACGTACGAGATCTATATAAACAAAACTACAAAACTGATGAACAAAATCAAAGAAGAAATGAATAAATGGAGAGATATTCCATGTTCATGGATAAGATCACTCAATATTGTCAATCCCAATCAAAATCCCAGCAAGTTATTTTATGACTATCACAAACTGATTCTAAAGTTTATATGGAGAGGCAGAAGGCCTAGCGTAGCCAACATAATATTGAAGGAGAAGAACAAAGCTGGAGGACTGACGCTACTCAACTTCAGGACATGCTATAAAGCTACAGTAATCAAGACAGTGTGGTACTGGTGAAAGAAATGACAAATAGATCAATGGAATAGAAGAGAGAGCCCAGAAATAAACCCACATAAGTACAGGCAATTGATCTTTGACAATGGAGCAAAGGTAATACACAGAGCAAAGATAGTCTCCTTAACAAATGGTACTGGAACAACTGGACATCCACATGCAAAAGAATGAATCTAGACTCAGACTTCACATCCTTCATAAAAACTAACTCAAAATGGATAAGAGACCTAGGAGTAAATGCAAAACTGCAAAATTCCTAGAAGATAACAGAGGAGAAAACCTAGATGACCTTGAGTACGGTGATGGCTTTTTAGATCCAACATCAAAGACACAACCCATGAAAGAAATAATTGATAAGCTGTACGTCATTCAAATTACATCTTTTGCTCTGTGAAAGATGATGTCAAGAGAATTAGATGACAAGCCACAGACTGGGAGAAAATATTTGCAATAGAATATGATAAAGGACTGTTATCCAAGACATACAAAGAGCACTTAATACTCAACAATGAGAAAATAGACAGCCCAATTTAAAAATGGGCCAAAAACTATAACAGACACCTCACCAAAGGAGATATATAGATGGCAAATAAGTATATGAAAAGATCATATGTCATCAGAAAGTGCAAATTAAAATTACAAGATACCACTACACGTCTATTAGAATGGCCAAAATTCAGAACACTGACAGCGCCAAATGCTGGTGAGGATGTGGAGAAGCAAGAACTCTCATTCATTGCGGGTGGGAATGCAAAATGGTACAGCACCTTTGAAAGATAGTTTGGCAGTTTCTTACAAAACTAAACATATTCTTATCATATGATCCAGCAATCATGTTCTTTGGTATCTACCCAAAGAATGTGCAAACTTGTGTCCATTCAAAAACCTGCACACAGATGTTTATAGCAGTTTTATTCATAATCACCAAAACTTGGAGGCAACAAAGACGCCTTTCAGTACACAAATGGATAAACAAACTGTGGACATGCAGACAATGGAATGTTATTCAGTGCTAAAAGAAAATGAGTGATCAAGCCGTGAAAAGACATGAAGGGACTTTAAATGTGTATAACTAAGTAAAAGAAGCCAACCTGAAAAGCCTACCTACTGTATGATTCCAACTACATGACATCCTGGAAAAGGCAAAACTATTGAGACAAGAAAAAGATGGATAGTTTTGGGTGTGGGAGATGAATAGGCAGAGCATAGAGAATTTTTAGAGCAAATACTCTGTACGATATTACAATGATGGATATATGTCACTATACATTTGTCCAAACTTTTAGAATGTACACCACCAAAAGTGAACCCTAAGGGAAATTATGATTTTGGGTGATTATAATGAGTGAGTGTAGCTTCATCCTTGGTTAAAAATGTACCATTCTGAAGAGTGATGTTGATAACGGGGGAGGTTATGCATGCAGAGGTGCGGAGGATATATGGGAAATCTCTGTACCTCCATCTCAATTTTGTTGTAAACACAAAACAGCTCTAAAAAGATAAAGTCTTAAAAAGTGGCAAATAAACATCTGAAAAATTGCTCAACTTAATAAGTAATTATGTCAACACAAATTAAACTCACATGAGATACCATTATATACCGACTATACAGGCAAAAATTTAAAAATCTGACAATATCAAGGGTCAGAATGTGTATAGATAAATAGAAACTTTTATACACTGCTGGCAGGAGAGTACATTTTCCACCACCTTAGAAGATAACGATTCCTAATAAAGTTCAAAGTGTGCATACCCTCTACGCCAGCATTGTCACCAATGCACGTCTCAGAGAAAATCTTGCACAAAAGTACCAGAGAGACATGTACACACAACATTTACAATAGAAACTAAGGCAGCAAGGTTACTAAGCTCCACCTCATTTTAGCTCATTTATTACTCAGGTAATTCACAAATATTTACTGAAAGTCTGCAATGTCACTGGAGAATCACACAAGGAGGAAACCCTCCAAAAATCAAGGAACGACATTCTGTAGCTACACATCTCTTTCTGTATCTATATCTGAAATAGCATTTATATGTGATATAAGGCTCTGTGTGTATGTGTGTGCCTGCAGGTGTGTGTATGTGTGTGTTTTAAATAGAGTGGCTCTGAGAACATGGAGGGAGGAGTGACCAATTTTGCTCGCAAAGGAGAATGGTTGATAGAGTCTTCAGAGAGGAAAGAGTGAGGTGCTGTCACTGTTACTTAAACCAACACCTTTCCTTTCCTGAATTAAAACAGGACCATTCACCCAAGAAACTAAAAATACTGCTCTCTAAAATGTGCTGAGCTAAGATGTTCTCAAACCTGAAATACACCCCCGTGGGAAGAATGAAACTTTGGCAATTACAGCAGCTCTCTCAGAGCTGCAGCTTATCGTTTAGAAAGTACTGCTTCAGGTGAAATATCAGAAAGAATTTGCTGACAGTATGGAATGGCCCACGTCTGAATAAACTATTGAAGAAAACTGTGGAATCTTCTCAGGATTACTCTTAAAAGATCCCAGCGGTTAATCAGCCTGGAACCTAAAGACATTTGAGTGCCTTCTGAATGTCATGCCCACACTTACGGTTCTGTATTTGCTGAATTATAGTGGTGGTGGATTCTTTTTAAATCAATAATTTTCTTATTATTCCATTTAACTTAGTTAAAAATGATTTGTTCAGCTCCTAATATAGTCAGACACTCTGTTAGTTCTCAGAAATGCAGAAATGAATAAGACGCAATCCCTGTCCTCAAGGAACCGGGAGGGCAGTAGGAGCCTAGCATGGAAACCGAGAGAAGGCTAAGAGAGGTGTTACTTTCAACACCAGAATTACATTTTCAAAATTCCAAAGGGGATCAGGAGGTCTTCCCCAAAGAAGTGAAGTATGAGCTGGTTTTAAGTGACAAACGGTATGGTTAAGATGCTAGACAATGAAATGAGAGAAGAAGTATCAAACCCTGTTCTTGAAGAAACAGGCGAGAGGACCAGCACCAGCTTGGCGGGAAGCAGACCTGGGCTTGCAGCCCAGGTCTCACTGTTACTAACGTAGGCTTGAGCCACTTACTGAAATTCTTCACTTCTGCATCTGTGTGTGTGTGTTAGCATGCACACACGTGCCACTTGGCTCGTTGTGTTACATTATGGCAGTGGATATGCCTTTGTTGTTGTTCTCACCTTTTTTTTCGGGCACTAGAGGGAAGACACATTTCTGTGGGGACAGAATGGACTATCCCCTAAAAGGGTGGGTGTTCCCCCAGCATCATGCTCGACTTTAGAGGGTATTTCATAAATTGTCCACAGTCCAGGGGAGCACTTCTCGTCCCAATCCTCAAAATACAAGGTCATTGTGTCTTAATACCTAAAGGCTTATGGGCTGTGCCATAACTGACATTGAGATAGGCATGGCTTCAGAGTATGGGGAAGGATTCTGGTAAAAGAAAAGACAAATTACCTAAATAAATCCTCTCATATAGAATGAATGCAATAGGTTCCCTTATAATATATCATTTTCCGGCAGTGCCAAGTGTTCGCTTTCTTACATCTCTGCGTTCCTGTTCATGGTCCTCAAGGTATGAATTGGTGCAGCATTTTCAACAGCTGCACATGGAAACTACAATACTAAGCAATCTGCATTAACAATACATTTTTATACACATAAATCTAGATGTAAAATGCATAAAATGTGATACAGATTTTTTAAATTGTCAACTAGATAGACATTGAACACTAGATTTTTTGTAACTTTTTATTGAGATTATGATAGTTTACAACCTTGTGAAATTTCAGTTGTACATTATTGTTCGTCAGTGGTGGTGCAGGTGCACCACTTCACCCTTTGTGCCCACCCCACCCGCCCTTTCCCCTCGTAACCGCTAATCTGTTCTTTGTCCACATGTTTAACTTCCACATGTGAGTGGAGTTGTACAGGGATTGTCTTTCTCTGTCTCGCTTATTTCACTTAACATAATTCCCTCAAGGTCCATCCATGTTGTTGTGAATGGGACGATTTTATCCTTTTTATGGCTGAGTAGTATTCCATTGTATATATATATCATATCTTCTTTATCCAATCATCACCTGATGGGTACTTAGGTTGCTTCCACATTTTGGCTATTGTAAATAATGCTGCAATCAACACAGGGGTGCATGGGACTTTTGGAATTGCTGATTTCAAGTTCTTTGGATGGATACCCAGTAGTGGGATGGCTTGGTCATATGGTATTTCTATTTTTAAATTTTTGAGAAATATCCATACTGTTTTCCATAGTGGCCGCACCAGTTTGCATTCCCACCAGCAGTGTATGAAGGTTCCTTTTTCTCCACAACCTCTCCAACATTTGCTACTTTTTGTTTTGGTTATTTTTGCCATTCTAGCAGGTGTAAGGTGATATCCTAGTGTAGTTTTGATTTGCATTTCCCTGATGATCAGTGATGATGAGCATCTTTGCATGTGCCTATTGGCCATCCGTATATCTTCTTTGGAGAAATGTCTGTTAATGTCCCCTACCCACTTTTTGATGGAGTTGTTTGATTTTTTGTTGTTGAGCTGTGTGAGTTCTTCATATAGCATGGAGATTAACCCTTTGTCAGATATATGACTTGCAAATATTTTTTCCCAATTGGTGGGTTGTTTTTTTCTTTCAAGCCTGTTTTCCCTTGCCTTGAAGAAGCTCTTTAGTCTGAGGAAGTCCCATTTGTTTATTCTTTCTATTGTTTCCCTTGTCTGAGAAGACATGGTGTCCGAAAAGATCCTTTTAATGATGTCAAAGAGTGTACTGCCTACGTTTTCTTCTAGAAGCCTTATGGTTTCAAGTTTTACCTTTAGGTCTTTGATCCATTTGAGTTTATTTTTGTCAACGGTGAAAAACAATGGTCAATTTTCATTCTTTTACATGTGGCCTTCCAGTTTTCCCAGCACCATTTGTGGAAGAGGCTTTCTTTTCTCCATTGTAGGCCCTCAGCTCCTTTGTTGAAGATTAGCTGTCCAGAGATGTGAACACTAGAATTTTTAATAGTTTTATTTTTATAAAACATTTAATAAGAATAAAATTTTCAAAAATATTCAATATACTTTCACCTTATTTAAATAATTTAAAATATTGCAGCTATGTTTACGATTCTGGTGCTAAACAGTCAGTAAGAAAAATGTTTTCAAAACAGAATTTTGGCCAAAATTCTAGAAGCATTCTTTGTGCCATGTAAAGCTACAGTTTGAATTTGTTACTATAAGCTCTAGTTACAACTGGGCTATTAATGATGATACTGTATAAAGCAACTCAAATATCACAAACGCATTTTACTAGTCTGCTCAAAATGAAACAACTTAATAAGATACATATCAAATTTACACTTAAAACCACTCTTGGCATATGATGGGAATGCCCACTAAAAGCTATTTAAGCAATAAGACTTTATTTAAACATGATGAAATAAATTTCTCCAACTTTTAATTAATAAAATATGTTATCTAACAACTACAATAACTCGAGAAAAGTGGTCTAATTCAGCAATATCATCTATTAAGAACAAGTTCTCTGCGGGGGCAACCCGCATGCTCCACTTCAGTGGCCCGGGTTTGTGGGTTCAGATCCTGGGTGCATGCAGACCTACACCACTCATCAGCCATGCTGTAGCAGCAACTCACATACAAAATAGAGGAAGACTGTCACAGACATTAGCTCAGGGTGAATCTTCCTCAGCAAAAAGAGAAAAAAGAGAGAGAGTTCTCTGAACACTGTAACTCACAATTATGCTGAAATAAAGTCTAGAAAATAAATAGAATGGAATAAAAATAATTGATGAATTATATATTCATTTTGCTATTCATTTAAATATCACTGGATCATACACAGACCATTCACTATGCAAAATAACCATTAAATTTAATCATCATTGACACTTTGCCAACTTGCAGTATTATAAAAGCATATGTACATATTTTTAAAAATTAAATTCTGACAAATGTAGGAGGGTTATTAGTTTCTTAGTGCTGCTATACAACATTATCATAAACTTAGTGGCTTAAAACAACACAAACGTATTACCGAAGAATTCTGAAGTTCAGAAGTCGAAACAGGTCAGTGGGGCTGCCTTCTCTCTGAAGGTTCTAGGAGGTGATCTATTTCCTGGATTTTCCATCTTCCAGAGGCTGTTTGCATTCCTCACTCATGCCACCAAAACATTGCAGCTTTTGCTTATCATCACATCTCCTTCTCTGACTCACTTGCCTCCCTCTTATAAGGACCTTTGTGACCACATCTGACTGGATAATCCAAGATAATGCCCCTGTCTCAAAGGCTTTAACTTAATCACAGCTGCAAAGTCTCTTTATCATGTAAGATAACATATTCGCAGGTTCTGCAGATTGTGGGGGCTGTTATTCTGCCGACACAGAGGATAAAACACTTTTTAGCTTGCTCTATAAATCATCAATATAAATACATGTTGGGTGGGCTTCCAATCTGTACTCTTGCTCCAAGCCCTATAAATGCTGGGGGTGTGCCTCATGTTCCCCAAAAACAACAGCCTAGATAATAGGAGGGACTTGACATAGTAAACTAGAACTTGGACTGCAGGAGTCGGACATGGCAGAGAGAATTCCTGCATCTCTCTGGGCCTAGACTCCAAGGACCCTAGATACACTTAGGGGCACCTCTGCATTCCACACATGAAAAATGTTCCCTGCTCTTGGAGCTGGCCTGAAAGCTAGTCTCTGAGATCCACTGCAAACAGGGGGCTCTGAACTGATGATGACTAAGCTGAGTTATGATTGATTACCATTCATTGAACACCTCCTATAAACGAGGTGCTTTGCTAATTGCTTTACTTTTCACAACAGGCTTAAAAGGCAGGTATTACTACTGGTATCATCTATCAGATGCAGAGCCTTACCATCAACATGACTGAGTGAAAAGCTGGATTCAGAGTCTAGTTTGTCTGACTATAAAACTGGCACTTTTAACCACTATAATACATTTCCATATTTTATGAGTCCTTATATCTGATTATACGTTACTCTGGGAATTTATTTGCCTATAAGGACAAGCCATTAGGAAAGTTAGTTTAAATGCTCCATGTGGGCCACGTCAATGAGGGTTTAGGGTTTATTTGTCTTGAGTGCTAAACAGGAAGGCACCCCCAGAGGCCTGCAGGATGGGATCAAAGGTGATCAGTAAGAGATTCCCTTGGACAGTGATTCTCGAACTTTAGCAGGCCTCAGAATCATCTGGAAGTTTTATTAAATCACAGATTGCGGACCCCACACCCAGAGTTTCTAATTTAATAGGAATGGGGTGAAGCCAATAATTTTCATTTTAACAAGTTCTCTAGTGATGCTAATACTCTGGCCTGGAGACCACACTTTGAGAACACCATCCTAAGGAAAGGAGGTCCTTTCAAGGAAGGAGGATGTCAGTGAACAAGAGTGAAGCTCACAAGTTTCTGTGATTAGGAGACATTTAGTCCTGTCCAAGAGGTCCATAAGACATTTGGTCGATGCCACAATGTCCTAGATATTTGTTCCTGTTCAAAACCATTTCACATGGACCAAATGTGTTCATAGACATTTTAGACAGGACCAAATGTCAAGGAACCATTTGGCATGAACCAAATGTCTTATAAACGTTTTGAACAGGACCGAATGTCCTGTCCTACAAGTTTCTGCTATAGTTTTCCCCACAAGGAGATTCACTCCTTACTGCCAAACCTTGGAGCATCAGGTTCCATCACAGCCAGGATTCAAACCAAGCCTAGAATTATGGGTAGAATTTTGATAGTTAAGAAGGAAAAGATGAAAAGAAGATTCAGCAGCAAGTGGGAGGAAGAATCTCAGGCTAGAACAAGGGATTCCTGTAGTGGGGAAGTGGGATACAAGGTAAAACACAACTTTAGTGCAGACTTTAGAGAGGTCCATTTAAAGCAACCATAGTACCTTATTTTTAGGTGGATTTTCACAGTTTTCAAAGGATGGATGTTTTCATCCACAGTTTTCAAAGTTAGGATGCATCACATTTTTCAAGTGTTTATGGTGCACAGACTACTCATTCCACAGTGTGCTCAGAGCTTCGGGGAGTAAAGAACAGGATGATTCTAATCATGAATTGCTTTTTGTCAACTCAGGAGCAATGACTTATTTCCAGACTCTTCAAGAACATTGAAGCCCTGAGCTGAGTTTATGCTTTTTTTCTTTTTGCTGGAAAAAAACACAAATTCCCAAACTCAAACTGAAAAAGAAAGAAAATCAAATTCTCACCCTCAAACATTTGTACGTTACTTTTGGGTCATCCTTTCCATCTTACCTTTTTCACTTTCTGTCTTCTTTTCAGACATAAGGGCACACTAAGATAAAGACATTTTCCATTGCACGTGGAATGCAAAAAGAGAAAGCAATTTTCCTACTATATCACACCATTCCACATGGGATGTGTCTGAAAGGAGATGTTCTCATAATCTCTCACTCCAACCATTACAGAGTAAAAGGTAGGGAGGAGGGAGAAAAAAGGATAAAATTAACCAAGGGACACAGATGGGAATAACATTCTCAATCTGGACTCTAAGAGTCGACAGCAGACCAGGAGGGGAGATCTCATTTGCATGAGAGTCCCTAGTCAAAGATGGTAAATTGGGCATGTGGGATTTATGACCAGTGGGATTAAGTGTAATTCCACTAGAAAGGAGGGAAGACAAACACCACCTTCCTACCCAAGCCTAGAGAACATTCCCAAACAGTTTAAAGATACTTATTTCTTACCTAGGACACAGAGTAACTCAGAGTGTGCTGAGCATTACAGTTCATAATAGCCCTACATTGATGTAGTGGATGCTGTTGGTGTCCGCCAAATCCCCTCCTCTGGCTGGAGCACGCTTCTCCGATTTGTGTGGCTGTTGGAGTTAACAATACAGAGAATTGCCCTGGACCAAATGGGAGCACCTTGCAGGAGAGGCTACACATCTCCTGGCCCCTCTCCTCCACCAGGTTGACTCGGCCAATGACCTGCTGGCATGGGATGCAAAAGGCCAACCCTCTTGCTACAATGTGGGACTAGCTCTGTCATGTAACTTGTGCTCTAGAGTATCTTGTGAGATCAGACTGAAGCTAGCCTCTACCAAGACCACAGTCTGCTTGGCATTTTTCTCTGCCCTGCCCTGTTTCCCTCACTTCCCTTCTCATGAGAGCACATTCCCAATAGATCACTTAAACAAGGATCCCCATCCCAAGTTTGCTCTGGGTAACCCAATCTAAGACAGCTGATACCAGAAGTGTTCCTGGGGAGTAGACTCTAAAGATGGGAATTCTGGAATTGGATCATTTTCCAGCTGGATAGCAATGAAAACCCCATTGCTGGTGATAGGCAAAGTATGGATAGTCTTGGGATGCCAGCGCATTTTTCTGGTTTCCACTTACGGAGACCTGTGGTGAGTTACAGGTGGAAGAGGATGCAGTAGTCGGAACAACATCCTGGGTATTCTACAGGTATGAGGAAATAGCAGATATAAGAACTGTGGAATTGGTTGGCTGTTGCTAAGCACCACTGATCGAAGAGAGAATGGGAGGCTTAGGTCTACTCATCAACAATTTAAAGCAAAGTGGGAGAGTACGAGGGACTCCCTGGCAGCATTTAAAGAGAACTCCTGCTCCTACAGCTGGTCAGCAGTCATAGCAGAACAGGGACAGAACTTAACTGCTGGCAGAGTTTCAGAAAAGGCTGAATCTCAGTCTAGGCAAGTCTCTCACACCAACTCTGGGCCCTGACAGGGAAGAAGTGGGACCCTGACAGTTAGAAGGGGACATCTGTGTCAACACAGTTCACAACCTTGACTCCGAGGTTATCCTGAATCCTATGGGCCTGAAGAAACGGCCAGTTCCCCCTTATTGGAAGATAGAGCTAGACATACACACACATGCTTGAAGTTATACAAAGGCCTCAAATGAGGCGAGTACCTTAGAAGACATTTCTTGCCCTTCTCAGGATTTGCCCCACCTCCTCTCTTGGCTCATAATTAGAGTCAAATCTCAGCATAACCTGATTTAGGAAGCGCTGGGCCAGCTAAAGCAAAAGAGAAAGTATATTCCCAAAAAGCTTCGGGACACATTACCAACGGGAACTAGGAGTGGTTCCTGATGGGGCTAGATCAAGAGGGGACAGGATATAAAGCTGGATTAGGGAGAGTTTTCAATATGGTGGTACTTTCCTGTGATACAGGGTTTAACACCCTGGCAAGGACCCTGGTGGCAGTTGCAATAAGCTATTGTAAAGGCCCTTGAAAGCTTGAGAAAAGCAAATGTCTATATTAAACAAAATAGAGATGCCACAATTGCTGTGGCCACGCTTGGAGGAAGGGTTTACCAAGCTCAGAGAAGCATGCATAAGGTCCACTCCATAAGACAGAAAAGCCTGCAGCCAACCACGTTCCTTAAGAGGGCTCAGAAGACACTCCCTTGATCAAGGCAATGAGGTTGGAGAGACGACTAGATAGAGACAGAGCTCTGCATCACTCAGCAGGCTGAGAGCCACGGCAGGAGATATGTTACAGCAACGCGCTCCCTAATAGCAATAGGGATGATAGGACCTGAGCATCGCAGAGGCCAGGTGGCAGCACAGACCCATCAAAAGGGAGATGGGCAGAATTACTATAATCTGTAGCAAGTATAGAATGAGTCAGCAAGGCCTGACCTACAGAAATTTATGAAAATGGCTCATGGAACACTATATTCCTGGAGGCAAGATAGAATAGATAAATATTTACACTCTCTGCCCTTGTTTTACTTGACCTATCTGCATCATGAAAACCTTAATTGCTCCAACTTTCCTGACTCAGGTCTCCTTGTTCCTATATTGCCAAGGCTGCTCATTCTCCATTGTCTTCACTCACTCTTTGTCTCCCCCTCCTTTCAAATAGTGTCCTTTTTTCATTCTAGAAACTCATTGGGGGATTCCATTTCCCTATCAATAAAAAATTCAACTATCATTTTATCTTCCGGGACTTACAAATCAGCATCTCTACGCCTAATCTTGCTCCTGAGCTAGACAAATAACTTCCACTGCCTGACAACATTTTCTTCCACATAAATATGTTCTTCCTACATTCTCAATCTTGGAAAATTATGGCAATAAACACTTGAGAAATGAATGATCCAATGAATGAATGGCATAACATCAATACAAGTTAAAAAGGAAATTATCCTAAAACAATGATTCTTAACATTTGAAAAATCTGAGAATTTATTAGACCTCCACTACTAAAAAGGCACACACCCAAACAAAACATATTTGGAAACTACTTATATGGGGAACTCAGCATTTTTGGTTCCAAAATATATATTCAACCTACAGTCAAGAAATACACATTCTATGACAATAACATGTTTGTTAAAGAAACTGTTATTGTTCTAAATGAATACTGGGAAAATTGGCATAGATCGAAAAGGTCTAAGATAAGCCAAATTCGACCCTAATACAGAGAGTCATACCAAAGAAAAGGATGTATTGGCCTGTATTTACTGCTTGAAAGGAATGCTGTTTCAGGAATAAGGGAAAGAATAACAAGTGGCCTGGACAGATAACACAGCTTCATAAACATAGACAACCATTCAACAGATAGTTAACATGCTAGAGCTCAAATATGGGAAAGAGCGTGCATGCTGACCCAAGAGGGACTGTGAAGTATGTTCCTCCAGATGGAAGCAGAGGTGTCTTGTGGACCACAGCCTAGGACCTGGGTAGCAAAAGTACAAGGAATAAAATTTGGGGACGGTTATGGTTCCCTAGCCTATGGAAGTTCAGAAACGGAGATTGTAATTTGCGTAGGTGTTCTCTAACTGCCCAGGCCCTATGTATAACAAAAATCAAATATAGCCAAATAGTGCAGTTAGTAAGAACTGAAAATCTATTACAATTGACTAGAATTTTACAGATGAAGGAAGATGGGTATCACTTAAATATAAGGTCCATTGGGAGCCTGTGTCAGTGCAATCCTCTAGTATGAAACGGGGCTGTGGCTATGCCCATAAGAGACTCAAAATCAGAACTTATGGAAATTTGGCCCTTAATTTATACCCCAATCCATGACAACATTTGTTATATGAGCAAAGGCTGCTCTTGTGGGGAAGTTAATTCTGACACTTTGTAATGATCTTAGTCTAATTCATCATGTAACTACTATTTAGTGTAATAATGAAGTAATTGGTAAGAATAATTTCACTATTTAAAAGAACTATTATAATACTGATATCAATGATCGAATGTATTGGGAAATTGAATCAATTCCCCTACCGGAAGTTCTTCCAACGGAAGGTGATTGGCCAGAGGAGGAACTAGATTTACTTGGTAATCAATTAATCTTTACATTAAATCAATCTATTGATACGTTACACAAAATTCACATTTTGGTGAAAAAAGGAGGTAAAAGGGTTGACAAATATGTGCATGATTTTAAACTGTGCTGGATATTTGGGAAACTGAACTATTTTTTTAAAGTAATATGTATACTCTGTTGGATGAAACAAATAAATAGTATTTTGATATTTGTACTTTTGCTTTTTCTTTGATCCATAAACGGTGTAAAAGATGCAGGAGAAAGAATGGTAATTAGCAATGTATAATTAAGAAGGCTTGATCAATAGGGCCGGCTTGGTGGCATAGCAGTTAAGTTCACACGCTCCACTTTGACAGCCCGGGGTTCAAGGGTTCCGATCCTGGGCGCAGACCTACACACTGCTCATCAAGCCACACTGTGGTGGCATCCCATATACAAAGTAGAGGAAGATTGGCACAGATGTTATCTCAGGGCCAATCTTCACCAAAAAAAAAAAAAAGAAGAAGTCTTGAGGTGTCAGGTAGGTAGACTATGTAATATAGAGCTAAATTACAGCTGGACTGGGAGATTTCTTTGCTTATGTCCAAGGACAACTGGAAGCCACACACTGATTCTTGGTCAAGATAACAATGAGAATCTATAGTGTCCTGTTAAAAGGTTAACACTCCCCTGATTGCACCAAGCGCCAGCTTGTTTGTTGATGGCTTACACCTGTTGTAACCAGTTAAAGAGTCTGACTTGGCTATGGGACCAAGGGAGCATAAGAGATCCCCCTGGAAACTTTCACCAGAGCTTTCCTGACACAAAATTCCTCACATGCATCCCGGTGGTTCACGATCCGGAGACGAAGCGCACTTTGTTCAGCTAAGAAAGGACCCTGGGAGCTCCTCTTGGCATCCTTCCGCACCCTTTTCTCCTGCAGTCCCTTATCCTTTGTTAAGAGGCTTCCAGGAGTATGCTCTGAGAAATCTTCTGAGTCTTTTCAATTATCCAAACTGTATAGTCTTTGCTGAGATTACAAACGCTTTTTTGATTTATTAAGTCTAACACAACACTTATAACTTTTACCGCTTCCCAAATGATGTGTGAACCTTAGAAAGGTAAGATTGTGTCTCTGTCTTGCAATATTTCTAGCTCCACAATTCCCGGGCCAGGCAGAGAGCCAAGACCCCAGCTGACAGCCTTCAACAGTTTTTCGGTTTCTGTTTCCACTCTTGGGCCCAGCCAGCTGGCAGATTCACCCTTATCCCCTGTTTTGTTTTTCTGTTTCATTTCAGGCCTAGAGAACATTTTTACATCTGTAGCTGCTGTGTTTTTGAAGCAGAACTTACATTTTATCAACACTTCCCATATAGGTATTGTCAAAGTTTGTCTAATATTTTATTTTAACTGTGTTTCTTAAATACAGCACGACGCTTAAGGGGCACAGTACCCAGTCTGAGATCCTGTGTCTTTTAAGGAGATCATTTAGTCCCTTCGCATTTGCTGTTGGAGCATAGGTATTTCACTTTCAATTTTCCTTATAATTACCAACCTTATAAAGCGAAAGCAAAAGAGGAAATGGTCCACTTTGTTCTATCCTCTTTGTACTTTTCTTTTTTTCTTATTTGACTACATTGATATTTATTTCTTTTCCCTCCACTTTAATTTGGAAAGACTACTGCACTTTTGCATTTTATTAATGGCCGCTTTCCCTTTTCCAGTGCTTATAATCCAACTAACTTCTCTACTATCACATGACCACAAAATATCAACTATGTCCCAGACCATCATGTGCTCTTCCCTCACTTCCCCCAAATGTAATCGGACATTTATAATGTTCCCCCTCCCCCGCTATTCAGAAGAGAACTTTGGAGGGATGTTATTGAAACCCCAAGTCCTAGGCTGTGCTGAAATCGTTACTGTGTTTATTTCCAGGTTATCATGAATTTTCTTCTCATCATTTCATTTTTATTCCCTAATTCTTATTCATCACTTGTATTACATATTCCCCAAGAGTATACAATTATCCACCTAGTTTTAACTTTACATATTGCAAGGTTCATTTCTAATCCCTGTTTCCACTTTTTATTTTCTACTATCTCGAGTTTTCTGTTTAAATTGTTCCTTGTTATAGCTCTTTATTGAGTACTTTCCTCAGATTGGGTACGTAGATGATAAATGCTCTAAACCATTCTATCTCTACAAATACCCTTTTTCCCCCCAAGAGAGGTGGTATTAGTTTTCTATTCTTGCCATAATAAATTACCACAAATTTAGTGGCTTAAAAAAACATAAATTTATTGTTTTATATTCAATGGACTGAATGTTTGTTTCCTCCTAAAACTCCTATGGTTGAAACTCTAATCCTGATGTATTTAGAGGTTGGACCTTTGGGAGGTAACTGGGAAAAGAGTGTGGAGCCTTCATGAATGTGATCAGTGTCCTCATAAGACTCTCCAGAGAGCTAGCTAGGTCTCCTTCCACCACAGAAGGATACAAAAAGATGGCAGTCTGCAACCCAGAAGGTTCTCACTAGAACCCGACTATGCTGGCATCCTTATCTCAGAATTCCAGCCTCCAGAACTGTGAGAAGTAAATGTCTGTTGTTTATAAGCCACCCAGCCTATGGCACTTTGTTAGAGCAGCCTGACCTGACTAAGACGTTACGGTTCTGTAGGTCAGAAGTCCAAGACGGGTCTCACAGGGCTAAAATCGAGGTGTCAGCAGGGCTGCATTCCTTTCTGCATGCTCTAAGGGAAAATACATTTTCTTGCCTTTTTCTCCTTCTAGAGGCCACCCATTCCTTGCCTCATGACCACTTCCTCCATCACCAAAACTAGAAGCCAAGTCTTCACACTGCCATTTCTCTGGTTCTCTGCATCCAGGAAAGGTTCTCTATGTTTAAGAATATATGTGACTGAATTGAATCCACCTGGATAATCCAAAATACTCTCCCTGTCTCGAGGTCCTTAACATTAATCACATCCATCATTTCACCCAACACAGGTGTGAATGACATGTTGGTTAAATACAGGAGGCTTGGGTTGCAGCTCTTTCTTCCTAGCAGTCTACAGAGGAAACTCTTCTGTTATTTACCTTCTCGTGTTGAAGATTAATTGTCGAATCTCACTTTACATATTTTTCTCTTATAACTGAATTGTTCTTTCCAGTTGAAAGCTTAAAGACCTTTTTTTCTGATATACAACTGAAATTCAGGTGCTTTACTAGAACGTGTCTAATTAAGAGTCTGTTGTCATGAGTCTTGCCTAGAATTCCCTTCCACTTTTCAGACTCAGGTCTTAAAATCTGGAGAATATTTGGTTAGTACTTATTTAATTATTCCATGGCTTTCATCTCTGTATTTTTCTTCTCTAGAACTCTTATTATTGACATGTTAGAGCTAATTGAACTAGCTTCTTAGTGTTTTTGCTTTTCTTTAAAGATTTCTAAGTCTCTGTATTTTTTCTCCGACATTTGAGATGGTTCTACTACTTGATCTTCCAGGACATTAGTCTGTGTACGTGGATGTGAGTTGTGTGTTTGCTTGTGTCTACATTGTGTGCTATTTTTAATCTCAAAGATTTTACTCTGATTCAATTTATTTGCTGAATTTTTACTTTAAAAAATTTGCTTTGGTTCCAGAAAGTCTTTTTTTTTTTTTATGCTGTGCTTGAATCTCCCTGAGCACTTTGTTTTTTGCCTTACATCAGCCTCTGTCTCCCCCAGTAACTCTGTTTCATGAGGAACCTCTTCTGGGTTTTCTCCTTGCTTTTCATTCCTCTGGTAACTCAATACCCTTAGTTGCGTTGTTATTTGCCCTGGCCTGCTCACAGGGGCATAAGGTAATGGGGTTCATTAGGTGGTCACAGTCTGGCAAGTTTCCATTCTTATAATTCAGTGGTGTGGGGGTTGGTACCTTATTGGTATTCACATCAAGGCATCAGGAGGAAATCTCTCTGATTTTCCTCTTCTGGCCTCTTCATGTTCTCCCAACAGAAGAGGCAGAAAGGATCTGGCCCACCTGTTTGATTGTTTCTCAGTGTCCAGGAATCCAAAAATACAATATTAGGTATATTCCTATAGATGTGAATTCGTGTGAGATCATGAGTTCCTAAGGGCTAAGCTGTCGCAGGGTGCAGGCATTCTGATTCTCATCCTGGGGCTCCTCACCGCTGACTTCCAAGCTTTCCTCTTCCCAAAAGAGAGAACTTTCTTTGGTAAGACCATGACAGAACTTGAGGCTTCATTCTTATCCTCTAGGACCTGTCTGCTGACGGAAATGGTATAGTTGGGAGTGAGTGAGAACTGAGATGCATTCAAGACACTGTCTTCCCAACATCCTTAAGAATACTCTCACTTCTTTATCCACAACTTTATAGTTTTAAAAGTTCTGAAGCAAAAAAAAAGGCAAAGTGTCACATTTATTAAATCTAAATGGCAGGTATATCAATAGATGGTGTCTGTTAAATTGTTTTCTGCACTTTTAGTTTGTTTTAAATATTTCATAAATGGAATGAACTTTTAAAGTATTAATACTACATTTCTTCTGATGACTTACCAGATTTGTCTTTCTCCTCTGAAGCCCAGATTTATATACTTAACTGTGTATGGCCATCACAACTCATTGGCACCTTTCACACTTGACTTGTCCAAAATGGGCCTTTTGCTTTGTATGCCCCAAATTCTTTCCCCAGGTGTTTCCAATTTCAACAAATGGTACCACTGTCAACACAGCTGCTCAAGCAAAAGGCACGGGATCGGTTCTTGACGCTTTCCTTTCCCAGACTCCCATGTGCATTCTATAGCAAGCCCTACCAATTTACTTTTTTTTTAATTTTTTTCCTTTTTCTCCCCAAAGCTCCCCGGTACATAGTTGTGTATTCTTCGTTGTGGGTCCTTCTAGTTGTGGCATGTGGGACGCTGCCTCAGCGTGGCTTGATGAGCAGTGCCATGTCCGCGCCCAGGATTCGAACCAACGAAACACTGGGCCGCCTGCAGCGGAGCGCGCGAACTTAACCACTCGGCCACGGGGCCAGCCCCCCTACCAATTTACTTTTAAAAAACAACTGAATCCTTTCATTTCTCTCCATCTCCTCTGGCACTGCCCTGTTTCAAATCATCTTCCTTCAATAGTACCTGCTTCCACTTCGCCCCTACATATCATTATACCCATACCCAAAACACTATTTTTTAAAAGTCGGACCATGTCACATTTTTGTTAAAAACTTTGTAATAGCTTCCCATGGCACTTAGAATAAAACAAAACTCCTGACTAGAGCCTGCAGGTGACCAGGTGATCTAGCTGCTCTCAGCCTCGGCACTGCCAGCTCCTTTCTCTCCCTTGCGTTCTGTGCTGCAGCCTCCTTTCTCCTCTTCAAATATACAAGGCAGTTGCCCCCCTCAGGGCTTCTACATTTCTCTTCCCTCTGCCTATGAATTTTCTCCCCTTCCCCTACTTTTTGTATACACAGCTGCCTGTCATCATTTGGGTATCAATCAAATGTTCTCTCTCTTGGAGAACTTCCACAGCTACCTTGTCTAAAGCACCATTCCTTTGTTCAGTTTACACTCACCCTATCACATCATCCTGTTTATTTCCTTTATCGCATTATTTCAGTCTACAGTTTTCTGTTAATTATTGTAATTACCACTGTAATCAGCTTGCATTTCAATGAACAGACATGCTTTTATCAATTAATTAACCAATTTACTTAAGATAGGAAAGTACAAAAGATAAGTTATAAGGAAGGGATATTCAGCTCTCGTCACACTGGCTGGCACACCCAAATGGAAGTACTTTGCACAAGTGGGTCTTTCTTGTCTGAGGAGCAACCAGCTGACCAGCTTGGACATTCTATAAACCTCCTCATTGCATGCAAAGTGTAGCTAGTACTTATTTTGAAAAATAGTATATTAAGCTTAACAGATTCAACTGTATGCAACATACTTATTTAACTTATATGTACTTTTAGACGACTGCCTTTGTGGGATTCACGATCTGGCCATCCCCTTCACATAAACTCTACCACAGTTGTATATGATTCCCAGAATTATTTATGATACAGTTTCAGCTGCTGTAACAGAGAGAAACTCCAAACAACCATAGAATTGTATTTATTGTACACTAAAATTCAGTCTGGTGTGGCAGCTCTCCATGAAGTTGTCACATGGCTCAGGGCCCTTTGGTTTTAATGCTCCATCAGGCCTGTGGTGTTACTTTGGCCACACAGCACAAGAAATCTCACCACTGCATACTCATTCCAGCCAGTAGAAAAGGGGAGAGTGGAAGGAGAAGGATGTTCTTTTCTTTCTAGGGGACTATCTGGCCAGAATCTAGATTCTAGCTAGACTAGGAAGAAGCTGCAAGAAAGCCTGAAAAGCACAGTCTATTTTCTGGGTAGCCGTGTGCTCAGTTATAACTCCAGAGTTTTCTTACTGCTGAAGACAAGGAAAGAATGGAAATTAGAGCTTTTCTCCCGCACATCCCAGGGCCTGGCACATTTGTCCTACTCTGACCATTTTCCTTGCTTACCTCCCAGGGTTGTCATGGAGTTAAATTTAAATAAAATAGGGGATGGAAATGACATTATGTACTACAATCTATCATAGTGAGGATATTATATATGTGTAAAGTATGACACCAATTATTATAAGCATATAGGCCAGATCCTATCCTAAGTACTTTCTGTATGAAATCTGCATTTCCCATATTCTAACATAATTATGACCTGACTGATAACAGAATATACAAGCAATGAGGTGTGCAGGGGATGACACAAGATTTTAAATATCCATTGTCCATTATCTCACATACCTGAGACGGGCAGCCCAGAGGCACTTTGTGAACTGCTGACTTGTAGAGTGAAATGCTTGATGCACAAGTCACAAAGGCAGTTTCTGTAGCCAAAGGATTTCAGTGGGGGGTAAAGCCTGGTGAGAGCTAAACAGATGTGTGTGTCATCAATTTCCCATCCTCACTCCAGCCTTTGTTGAATCTATGGCATTTGCTTATAGCATCTGTGGGTATTTTGATCTTTAAAACAGGGCTTTAGGATGTGCAGTTGAGAGGCAGCCCAAAAGTATAAAATATTTTTATTGAAAACCCCATCAGACTGTAAACTTGCAACAGACTGTGGGAGCAATAAAGCACATCCCATGTTTCTGAGCGACCACCTCAGCAGAGTGACCGCTTTCCCCTTCCTGACAATGAGGGGGGTTGAAATGCTTCCAGCCTTCTGGGCAGAGCAGGGAGATTGGCACCTCTCTTCCTAACAGGGGTGAAAGTTGGGACAGGGAACGTTAAGGACATCACACCTAAGTTAAAAGATGCCCAAATAGAATCATCATGTTCACAACGGAAACATTCAGAGTGGCAAAGCACAGCCTCAGGCAGACGGAGGTGGGAGACAAGCGAATTGATATTTATAATCTTCTTTGAGGGAATAACAAGGGAGAAACCAGAACAGTTTCTTACGAAAAAGTGCACCATTAAGAAAACACTGGAACAAGATTCCCTGCCTTCTTTATCTCTCTGTGCCTCTTCCTATCCAACACAAAACGTGGCTGACAATAGTTCTATTGTATTATTGAGATATAACCAGTACTATTGTCTAACACCTAGGAGTTCAATCCCCTCACGGGTCAGTTGGCATGACATAGAAAAAAGAACTGCCGCCAGACAAAAACTCATGCGTGGTCATCTGGAACAATGTATGCTTTTAGCTGAAAGGAAAGTATAGGCCCACACCCCCTTATTCTTAGCAGATGACCCAACCTCCTACTTCATTAAGAAAAACAGGCCAGAGTCCTCAAAATGTGGTCCCCAAGTCAGTACCATAAGTATGACCTGGGATCTGTTAGAACTACAGATTCTCAGGTCCCAGCCCAGACTCTCAACTCTAGGGTTGAGGTCCAGCCATCTGCTTTTCAATAACGCTTCCAGGTGATGCTGATGTACTCTAACATCTGACAACCACTGATTTCCACCTTTGGAAATGAGGTTCTCCCATTTCTCTCCCTGTCATTTCCAACATGTTCACGCTTTTCTGCCCTGGATTTACATATCTCAGAAGAAGAAATTTCAAATCTTGCCTAAAGCTCATCTTTCCCCCTGTGCTCTCCCTTTTATGTTCTATATCAGTTATTGCCCGTCTCTCTCATCTTCAATCGCTCCCCATCTGCTGGTTCCTTCTGTTCAGCATACACAAGAAAGTCCCCACATTATAACACTTTTCCTTAATCTCATCTACCCCAATCACTTCCATGCCCCCTCTTTCTTTTCACTAACAAAAATCTTTAGAGTATTATTTTATTGCTATCTTTTCTTCCTCAGCTCTAATTGTTGCTTTTTTAAAGTTTTATTTTGTCCTCTAGTATCATTCTTAATATAACATCCAATATACAAAGGAACATATGCGCCTACCCAACAGAACTAAAACATTACCTCTGCATTGCTGTGCATTTTTCCCACCCCTCTCCCTTCCCCGTGGATGCTTAAATGCAGGGCATTCTGACTCTGTAACTCTACTAAGACCTTCACTAGTGTTACCAGTGTTGGAAAATTGGAAAATTGAGAGGATAAAGTGAATAAATCTGAGGCCTAGATTTCCTTGCACTTTAATTTAGAAGGGCAAGAAACTTTGAGTTCAGATGTATTACCTTTACATACTCAAGCAGTGTTTGGTATTAGAAGAACAGTCTCACAAAGATGGCAGCAAGACTGTGTGGATATATTCCTGATACCTCCCTCTAAAGAACAGCCACATCCCTGGTGTGATTCCAGACTCACGATGAAAAGGGAAAAAAAAAGTCTGAGACTGTTAAGGAAGAATATGTTTTTTCGACTCTTTGATGTGTCTTCCAAGTGTCAAGAATGCCACCAGTTAATATTCCCAGCCTCCTCTGCCTCCTTACTCAGTCTTCCCCAGAAAGAAGGAGTAATTTAATCTGTGTTGGTGTTTCTAGAAGGAGAAAGTGGGCATGCACAACTCAGTCCTTCCTCCCTTCTTTCTCATATGAGCAGGATTTCTACAGCTCCCCCATGCTACAAGATTTATAGGGGTAGATTCTCCCTCTGAGGGGGATGCCTACCCAGGTCCAACAGCTCCTGTTGCTGGGTGGTAAGTCTGTGTAATTACGGCGTTCAGTGTTAGAAGCCCACTATTACGTATACCAATATCAACTTTGTCAGCAATAAAGATGACGTTTTATTTTCACATCTGACTTCTTTCATCTTAATTCCAAGTTGGTTCCAATAACTCAGGTAGTAAAGTTTCTCCACAACTTCCAATAATAAAAAATGCATAATTCTGGCTACTCAGTCTATATGTAACTATAAAATAACAACAATAACAACAACAACATAAAAATAACCACTAAGTGGTAGTTACTATGCTACACGCATCACAGACATTTCCTTTAATCTCACCACAACTTTGAAAAGTAGGGATTACTATCTCCATTTTTGTTCATTTGGGCTTTTGTGGGATGAAGAAACTCATCCAAAAAGTAACCAGGTGGAAGTTCACCCAACTGGACTCAGGTCCTTTCTCACTCTTTCTTTCTCCATGGTAAATTAAACCATTATCCTGACATCCAGGCCTACTGTCTGCAGTGATGGCCAGCTCCCTTCATCAATGTGCTCTCCTCAAACAAGGGCTAAATTGACATCAGTGTTTTTCTATTTAACCTTGTATACATTGGGCAACGCCTTTCATTTGTACTCTCTTGAATTCCTTCACTGGCTTTAAAGACTTGATCTATAGACACAGTCCCATACTTATGACGTATTTAAAATACCACCTAGGAACTCAAAGTCAGTTTCACCCAGTTGTAACTGTCAAAGCAATTCTCAGAGCAGGATTCGTGTCCTAGAGACTTCTTCTAGTATAGAACAGGGCTCATCAATTGACATGTACACATTGTCTATGGCTTCTTTCACACTGTAACAGCAGGGTTAAATAGTCACAACAGAGACCGTAAAGCCCACAAAGCCAAAAATATTTACTATCTAGCCCTTTACAGAAAAAGTTTGCGGAGCCCTGGACTAGACATGGAGACAGATTCTATATTCTCAGTGCTCTAAGTGGTAAGTATACTTCTTTCTCACATGTTGTCACAGGCTGCACCCCTTACCTCTGTGAACTTTCAAGTTGATGGCAGTGATGATACCTGGAACCCTACTTCCTCACTTCTAATCAAATGATCTTTCAAACAGATTCCTCTGCTAGCAGATCCACCAGTCTTCAACTATCAATATTGCAATGGAAGCATTTATAAGGGATGTATAGAAACGCTTTCAGTTGCTTATATTTAAAAACAAATTTACAGTCAATGACTGAATACTCCTATTCATTAAAAGGTATCAAAGTAACTGAAATAAAACAGACATGTTATGAATGAATTACTAATATGTGATATTTTTTGCACAGCATAAAGTCTCTGGATAATGGCTAAATCCTCCATTTCACTCCAAATTACTGACACCCAGCATGAGGCTACTGATACTTGAAGCATGGCTTCTAATTTTCAAAGGCTTTATTGGATAATGATCAAGAGGAGAGAAACTAACATTTGTTGATTGCATAACACGCTTTTTACTAAGCTAAGTACCTTAAGAGATTACCACATCTAATCCTCACAATAGCCTATCATGTGAGTACTCTTACTCTCGTTCTCCAGAAGAATATACTCAATTTAGAGAGGTAGACAGCATGCCCCAAATGTCAGAGTCTGGATTTGATACTTCTCTGAAGGGACAATTCCACAACTCTCAAAGTGTCCTTGAGTTAAAGAACTCAAAATCTGCCAAGGTACACTATACCCAGAGTGTTATTCTGACAGATATGTCACCAATCCCTGCCAAAACCAGACTCCTGCTGTGCCAGCCATCTCTTTAGCTGCTGGATGGTGAGGAACTTACTTCTGGGGAAGAGCCTGGGATGGTACTGGGGGCAATCAGAGAGCTCAGGAAAGCACACTTTTACCAACTGGTGTGGAAGCATTTCAATATTGTAACAATTGGTACAACTGTACCAGTGCCTACTTGCTGAAAAACAAATCTGTGGAAATCTTTAAGGCTCCAAATCTGCAATTATGCAGAAGCATAATCAAGACTGATCACATAAGCTATGTGATGGAGTAAGGGATATGGGAGCAATATGCTTAATTTAGTTCTCAGTGATTGGTTGTGATTGTTCTAATGTTAATTCAGCTGAATAGAAGATGTAAGTCAGTGCTTCTCAAATTTGTAACCCATTCTCCCTGTGATGTGTTGACACGCTGCTCTATCACATACAGACTGTTTGGCGAACATTTCATGCTCATAACTGTGATAGCTGGAGTCTCAGTGATCTAATTCTTAGCATATCTGATAACCACCAACTAATAGATGGCCTGAATTGTTCAATGAGGATATATTGGGCTACTCATCAGCATTGTAGAGCTTAGCACGGGGCAGGGATACAGCAAACCATAAAAACCACTGATTTTAGTGATTTCCTGGAATACTATCGTACAATAATTTAACATGTTCAGTTCTTCTCTTTAATAAGTGATTGAAACAAAAAGTGATCTTAAAAGCACCATATTATTACATTTTAAAGCTATATAAATTATAGAGAAAATATTTTTCATTTTAATAATCAAACTCCATCTTAGATAAGCCAGCCATTCTAGGAAATATTTGAAAAAGTTTTAAAAAGGATAAAATGCTAATTATTCAATTTTAACCACAGTTGTGACATCATATGTACTTGATTAGCTTTTCAACACTACATTAAAATAGGCTGTGTCAAAAATATAGACTCTGCAAAATGGTCCGAGCGTCTCTAACAGCACAATCTTCATTCCTCCTTTGACTTAAATGAAATGTTTTATTTTATAGATAATCACAAACTGAGATTAGTAAAGTGAAATTAAAATAAAAAGAAGCCAGGAATAATTATATATAGAATACAGCAATAAGAAAATCTGCCGTCATATACCCATATAAATAATATATAAATATATATGTTATATATATAATTCTTTCAGGTACTCTGATATAATTTTGCTTTTCTAAATTTAAGCATATTGATGCACACTGAATAGTTCTTTTAAAAAAAACAGATAGGGATTAATTTTGTTTTCCCTTGACCTTAATAAAAATGCATCTCATTCCTTCCTCAAAAGCCTGCTTCCAATCTTAAGAGGCAGAAAACATCCCCACTGTTTAAAAAGCCTCGTCTTGCTACCTAAAGGGAAACAAATTCTCCAAATGTCACTAGCCTTCATTATCCCGTAGATAACTAACATTTTAAAAGCAGGAAATTGTATTTGGAGTATCTGGAAAACGAAAGTTAGAACTGACGTTTACTTTTGAGGCTACTCACCGCTCCTGGCTCACAGTTGTAATCGCGATGCTGGGAAGCGTTGTCAAAGGCAATGTGGTGGGTCTCGGCACGCCATCTCCCTCGGGAGTCCTGGCCCTCTCGCTCTGTCTTTGGGACAGCGGTGGCAACTGCAAGTTTCCTGAGCAGCACCTTCTCCCTCTCCAGAGGTCGATGCCGAGCGTGTTGCTAGAAGAACTGTAGGATTTACTCAAGCTACATTCAAAGTAATCTTTAACATTCTGGAGGAACCACAGGGGAAGAAAAAAGAAGAGAAGGAGAACGAAATTCAGCTGTTTAAAATGATGCACAAGAGAGTAAACTAAGAAACTAAATGATCAAGCTGTCACTCACAAAGTCCTGATCCATGAGCTCACAACCAGAAGCTAACATCGACGTCAGAAGCTTAAGGGCAAACAAGGAAGGGTGCTCTAATTCTCAGCTTTTAGAATGAATATACCAGTTGCATATTCTTGGTGATCTTTAGGACTGTAGATAATATTTCCCAGTTACAGCACATGGATTGGAGGCCCTTCCATTTTGTTTCTCTTTCTTAAGTATTTTTTCTTTCTTTTTCTTTTATTTTGCTAGAATGAAAGCTTATAATTGAATACATATTTTGGAAATCAGTGTTATCATTCTTCAACATGGCGACAAACTATCTTAGCTAAAGTTTCTTGTTTACTGTTTTGAAGTAAAAATATTTTCTATCTTAGGACAGCAAGATGTTGATAATTATGGGTGACAGACTGAAGCTTTCCCACAAAAGGTCTTCTCAGGGTTGAAGTTTCTTTTCTTTTGTTTTCTTTTCTTTTGTGTTTTTTTTTTTTTTTTTTTTTTTTTGGTCAAATTACCTAAGAGCCCAGACAAAGAAGAGTAGACTTTGTCCAGTCCTGAACTGAACTGCCATGTGTCCAATTCATGCCCTGGTGCTGACATGAATGAAGTACTTGTGAGACGATGAAGACATTGTACTCTAACCAGTGATAAGAAGTATTCATTCCTCCTACATCTCTTGGTGACTATGGTTCCTGGTACTATTGGGAGTGGGAGCCCCATATGAGCCTCTGCCTGATGTAGTATTCTCGCCAGCTCTAAGAGAGAAAATGCTACAGCACTGCAAAGGCCCAGTCATAGCAACTTGGAGTTCAAAGGATATAACTGTCACTCTCCACTCTTACTTTAACAGGGAATAATGAAGTCCTACCACCAGGTCAAGGTTTCTCTCCTGAAAGTCATTCTGTGGCTCTAAAAAGACAGGTTTTTCGTACTAGCCCTTCAAAATAGACTTAGGAGAGCATGGGACGAGACGTCCTAAGCTTTAAACAAACAAAAGTTCTCTGCCCCCCTCCTCCACCCATTCCTATCCTAGTTCATACAAGAATCATTTACTCAAGTTTAAGGGTCTGCCTGGGTTCAAGCAACAAATATTTATCTCACACCTATTATAGTTTTGCACTGTGCAGCTTAGGAAGGACACAACAACAAAAAAAGGCAGAGTACCTGCGCTCAGATTCTATATTCTAGTGATGTATACCTACCTGATCCACACAAGATCACATTTAGATGATGGAAATCTGAACACGAATAGGCCTGACAATTTTCAGGGGCCCCACTCTCTCTACCTGAACATGAGAAATTGTCATATTTTCTTGTGCTTGACTGATGGTTTTAGAACACCATTTATTTGAAATTCAGTAGAATCACAACTCAATAACAGGAAGAAAACAAAGCAATCTAGAATTTTCCAGAGTTTGAAATATTCTGGAATGTGTCCAGTGTTTTATAACTGGTTATTATATTAAACCCAACTATACGCCTAGCACTTACTGTGGTCAGTGTGTGTGTGTGTGGGTGCGTGTGTTTGTGTGTATGTTTTAGAAACAAGAAGCTGAGGGGAAAGCTTAGTGTATATATATTTCTTTCTCAAAAGACTTAGGGACTAATTGAGGAAACAGAATATACAACGTCTTCCTGAAGAGATTTAAGAACAAACTAAAAGCCAGAACTCACAATTATAAATCAGTCCAGTTCCAAATATTCATATAAAGAAAGTACTGGTTATCTGGAAGCCAACATCCTAAGTACACACTTTATCTCTTGAGCAAGGAACACTGTACCAGAGAACAGAAATAAGAGTCTCATTTAACTCAACCACCAACTATCATGGTCTCCTAATAAAGTTATTGGATATTTTTCTCTTCTAGAAAAAGGAAATATTACCAAATAGGTTTAATTGTAGTAAATAAACTAAATGGGTATTTATTTGGGACTTATTTGAAAAGTAACAAAGTCACACCTACCACAAAATATCCCCCACACTGACCTGCCAACAGGCTTGAATTTACAGATTTGAAGTCATTCTTTAAGTTAAAAGAATTTGTTTCAAAAGGCCTCAGTTAACATGAAAATGCCTTGCCACAAAAGAACATAATGGAATAGCTTTTTATAAATCAAGTTAAACATTGAAAACATTACTGTTGTTTTACAAACACTAATTAAGCCATGTAGAGTTATTCAAAAATACCTCAACCTCTTTAATTCATACTAATAACTTATACAGTACTCCCCTTGTTTATGTCTTCAAAGGCAAAATCTGATTCAGTACATTCTCAATTACTGAATTTGTGATTTTTTGGACTTATTTTCCTATTTTAACTATCACGATTCTGGCTGACAATACAATTCATCAGATCAAAATTTTGGGGGGAAAGGAACATTAACTGGACGTTTACTTCTGGAAATCACAAATTTTACAATGTATCCTACTGCCCCCAATTCACCCTATGTCTCTATAATCCCAAAGGAAACAGCCTTCTTTTGGATTATCCTCACGTTCCCGGATAACCATTTGTCTGAAAATCGGTGTCTTTGCCAATGTAATTCCAATAGGTTATCACAAACGCAAAGCTAGTGTGAACCGCTGTACCTAAGTAGGAAGAGTTTGCAGCGAGGAAGGGAAGGCGACACCAAAGAAATTAACTGTCCTATCCCCATATCAAAACTACCCAAGCGAGGACCACTGAGACGTCCACATGAGGCACATCGGTGCCTAATGCTCAGGGCTTTGTTGCTGCTGCTGTTGTTTCGTCTTTCGTCTGTCTATTCCAGTCATTTGGGAGCTTCCTGATTTTTGAGTTCTCCCGATTAAACTTATGGTAAAAAAAAAAAAGTGAGATTAGGTATTTCCAAGGACTTCTAGCGCGCTTAGGTGCACGTTCAACTCGGACCATAGGCCAGAGTTTGTCAATTCTGGAAATTATGGGAAGCGTCAAATGACACTTAGGGCCCTATCAAGGGCACTATATATATTATATACAGTCAGCCACTCCACCTCCCCTCCCTTTCGCACTGTCTCTAACGCACGTATCTCCTGATTCCTCTCTTCTAGTCTCTTTAGTCATTTTCCACTTTTCAACTCCTCCCCAAACCTGCAACTCCCTCCTCTCTAAACTATTCTGCAATTCCTTTAAGTCACAGCTAATTGCTTGTGTTCAACACTTGAATAGCAATTAATTTACCCCTCATTTCTGGAACTTAGTTTCCGAATGCAAAGTGGTGAATGCACACTGTTCCTACGTCACTCATCACAGTGTCTCCCATTACAGTCGGTTGTGTACTGCAGGTACATGAAGACGGCAGTCGTGCTTATTCATTTGTGTATTCCCACAGAGCCAAACACTGGGTCCTGCCTGCAGAAAGGGCCTTTGCACATGCTCTTTCCTTTACAGAAATGTGCTTCCCTTTCCTGACATCAGAACATCACTCCCTCACTGTCCATGTATCATCTCCTCACATTATCCTTCCACAAACACCCTATTCTTATCATCCAATCCCTTTTGGCCACCTTGAACAACTTCATTTCTCCAAACAGCCCTCATCAGAGCTGGGAGTGTTTTATAGTTTATTTATCCATGTCTACCCTTCCCTCTGTCTTCTATCCCAGCTCTCAGGGATAAGGACTCTGCTGTTTCTCGCTGACTCTCTAGATCCTAACCAGCTTTTGGCACATCACAGGTGCTAAATTAACACTATGTGGATATTTGTTTGCTAAGTTGAAATAAATGAGAATAAAATATCCCTGACTTAAGGGGGTGAAAACTTACGTCAAGGGTGTGGTATATAAAATATAAAATCTGCTAAGTTGCGTTTGTGAGGGAGGAGCTACTGTGTGTAACATTCAATATGATCTTTTGCACGGTACGCAAAGTTTGAGGTACATAGTGAAAAGTTCTAGGTCCTCGCTGTCCACTAGAAATAAAGAGCAAACCACAAATGAAAACCAAATGTATGATTTTAAATTTTCTAGCAGCCACATTGAAAAAGTAAAAAAGAAACAGATAAATTTACTCTTAATGGTATACTTTACCTAGCCTTGTATATCCGAAATATTATTTCAACACGTAATCTATATCAAAAAATATTAATGAAATATTTTGCATTCTTTCCTATTTGTACCGCTATATATTCAAACTCCAAGATCTAATTTACACTTATAGTACATCTCCAATCAGACTAGTGCTTAGTAGTCACATGTGGCTAGTGGCTACCACGTTGGACAGTGCCAATCTAGGTTATAATTATCCACTCTTGGTGGCGTTAATAGTCTTTGAACGTGCTTTTCTTTTTTGCACATTCTTGTGCAACGTGGCACAATTGTTTTGACCATGGCAACAATTGTCTCTGACAGGATCAGGATTTTTACTGTAAGGATGCAATGAAAAAGAAAGAATGGTTGTCCATCTTTCATAGACAGAATGTATTGCTTAGTTTTGTTCTTTCAAAAAAAGAATCTTAGCACACACAGTATAAAATAATATTAAGGGACAACCCCAGCTTTAATCTTTTTTTAAAAGAAAAAGAGATTTCTAAATTCCAGAAGCTTTCCTTTGGATGCCCTGAGCAGAGCGTGGAGCCCTGAAAATAGCTTTCTACCGTCAGAACTGAGAACTCAGAATGTGGCTTAAGGGAAGTTCCCTTGTGGTCACGGGGCAGAGAAGGGAGAAATGAAGAAAGGCAGTATTGTCACAGGTGATGAGAACAGAACACGAAGTAGGTCCCTCAACACAAAGGAGTAGAAATGGCAGTGGCAAAGGAGGGCGTTTGAAGGCAAGAGCCTCATAGCACGCCTGTCTCCCTCTGCACTTGCGGGTCCTAGAAGTTCCCACAAGCCCCTATAGGGACACAGGAGGAAGCTGAGAATTAGCCTCAGCTTGCCTGCTGAGGGTTTGCTGCAGCATGAGGCAAAGGGACCAGGAGTCCATGTGGTGAGCGGCCCAAAGGCGAAGGCTGGATATAAAGCAAAGCTGAGTCCTTTAAACTACCAGAGCCCTGTGAGAAGTTAGGTGAAGAACGAGGGCAGTGGAGGAAAAGGTCAAACTCAAGTGAGCGGCGAAGGTGCACTGCTCATACTGCTGACAGGAGTCACCTGCCGCGTGCCTAAGCGCGCTGGACCAAGGGCAGAGACCGAGTACCAAAGACCTGGGGAAATGAGCTGTCCTCAACAGGACAACAGTAGGCACTAGTGGAAAAGGACAACACCGCACACCTGTTACTATAATGTTAATTACTGTTAAGTTTCCCCCCTTTGCCCAAAGCCACGTGATTGAAGGGAAGAAGGAAGAACTGGGAGAAATCCCGAAAGACCCGGCATTTATCCAAAACACACCATTTTACATTAATTGCCAAGTTCAAGTTCCTCCCAGCCTCTCCCCTATCTGTGAAATAGGAGTATAACGACAAGATGAGCTATTTCAGAGAGCAAGGAAAATTTCCTCTTTTTCCTCCCTCCCTCCTTGCCATCTGCATATCTGATTGGTGACATATACTTTTTAGCTCTATTACAAACAGAAACGGAGAAAGGACTGGACAATTAAAGACACACTAATGGAGGGCTGGTCAGTTGAAAGCAAAGGAGATAATTAATCTCAGACAGCCAAGATGGAAAGCTGTGGAGATGGTGAGCTCACAGTCTTCTTCAGATGGCCTAGAGCCGGCACCTCTAGTTCCCCTGGGACCTTGTTAAAAGTCAGGCTGATGTGTAGGTCTGACGTGTGCCCTGAGATTCTGCATTTCTAATGAACACTTAGGTGATGCTGCTACTGCAGGTGGGGGGGGACCACACTTGAGTAGCCGAGACCCAGAGGATGTGTACATCACAAACTTCTTACGAGCAGTTGTCAAAGACTCCACCATGGGGAGGTGACTCTCACAGATTAGCTGTACCTGGCTGAAGACGTGGAAGAAGTCGTGAGGAAGCTACTAGCAGGGTGGAGAGAAGAGTTTCTAAGAGTGAGGATGGGGGCACACACCAGAGATTGCTGAATGGGAATGAGAACCACAGAGCTCCAAGCTGTGGAGAGGGCAGCGTGCCTGCTCTCTACGTCACAGAGTGCTGGGTCCAGGTGCTGGCAGCCTCAGGGTCACAGAAACACCTAGTCACAGAGTGGTGCTGTTAAACAAGCCTGCCCGCCCATTGATCCGATTAGGGAGTGACTTCTCTATTGAGCAGACAAAAAGTGGGCGGAATCCGGCAACTCTGACTTTGGGGACTTACATCATCAGCCGTCACTGCCATCACACTCCTGCTTTTCTTCATTATAGAGGTGGAAAATATCCCCTCCTAGGATGTCTGTTATTCAGTGCAGCTTCTCTGACAATTTTTAAGACCTACAGGGGAAAAAAGGCACACAAAAAAAGAACAGCTCGGTATGCTTAGTTAAATACAAACACATGGCTTATTTGTATTCTCCAAACTAACATCTGAGTGTATATGATGTACGTGTATAAGTAAATAACACAATTTACCAAGGCAATTAAATCTGACATATGAGAAAACAGGTTCAAAAAATACAAAAATCCAAGAAATCAGTGGAAAGCTATTTGGGAGGAGAGAAAAAGTATAGAGGGAAACAACTAGGCTCCCACATAACCAATGATCATTAAGAATATAGAAATACTATGTATTTGTGAAGGGCTTTATACTTTAAAAAGTACTTTCCCATACAGTATTTCATTTGATCCCCATAATAGTCTGTGAGATTATTGTCATCTTTTTTTCTTTTTTTTTCTTATGAGGAAGATTAGCCCTGAGCTAACTGCTGCCAATCCTCCTTTTTTTGCTGAGGAAGACTGGCCCTGAGCTAACATCCATGCCCATCTTCCTCTATTTTATATGTGGGACGCCTACCACAGCATGGCATGCCAAGCAGTGCCATGTCCGCACTTGGGATTCGAACCAGCAAACCCCAGGCCGCCAAAGCGGAACGTGTGCACTTAACCACTGCGCCACCAGGCTGGCCCCTTTTTGTTTTCTAATAAGAGAACAGAGGATCAGAAAAATAATTTGGCCAAGGTAGCACAGCCAAAATATGGGAGATTTAGAATTTAAGGAATATGACTATTTGATACTGTTGTCAAAAAAAGGAAAAGAAAGAAAAATAGACCAATACAAAAAAAATACCTGACCAAAAAAATCTTAATTTCAATTTTACCATCAGTTTAAACCTCTCACATGTGTAAATACATAGGCAAGTATCCATCACAGAGAATTTTAGCAACCAGCAGTCAGAAAGAGCTAGAATTCCCTGGTTGAAATCATACAAACCTGGCCATTTTGAGGTAGAGACACTGCAGATTATGACATTTGCTTTGTATACATCACTGGAAGTCACTTCAGAAACAAACAACTTCACTTACCAAAATTCTGTTACCAAAATTTAAGGGTGCACACTGGATGTGCCAGCTCCAAATGAAAACTAGTCCCTGGTTTGTGGAAACTCAGGCCCAAATTTAAAATTCAGGCACACAATAGTCTACAAGAGAATATGAAGAATTCTGAGTTTGCAGAATTGAACTGGAAAAGATATACTATAGAAATCATCAGATGCAACAAGCGTTAGTCCATATGGTGGTTTCTCAAGATCTTGGTATCAAAAATGTCCTGCATCTTTGCTGAGCTCAAGAAGCTCCTGTGTTTTCTCCCTCTGTACATTCAAACTCTTAATGCACGCCTGATCTGAAAAGTCGGCTGCTTGAACATGAAGATATATATAGATTAAGAGCGTGATGGAATTGTAGCTATGTGACTAGGAATACTAAGTAGTGGCATTGTACCATCACCCAGGAAACCAGGGTTGAATTCCTAACACATAATTTGACTATATTATGCAGGAGTTGGTAGTGAAGCTGACAGAGTAGATAGGAGAGTGGGGGCAGGGAAAAACCCTGCCTTCGTAAGTGTTCCGGGGAGAGAACCCCACAGGCTCTTCAGGTGTTTGGTTCAATATGCCAAGCAAACACCAAGCAAGGGTTGCAGCACTGAGCCCTTCCGACACTGACCACAGACGCGTAGGCAGGATTTCAGAGCTTTTACTCAAAGGCTGCTTGAAATCCAGCAAAAGCAGACAAATAGCAAACATATTTGATCACGGTTATATTCAATCTTGAGTGCCTCTAGACAGGTGGGGGGAAAAAGTTTATACTTCTAAGTTAAAAAAAAAAAAAGCAAGACTCAAAATTTCAGTTTTACATGCAGGATATAGGACTGGATATACCCAATGATTAGAGCTATGTAAAAATACAATCAGAGACAAATATCAAAGAAGCTGTGTAAAATTATAGCAGTGGACATTATATGAGTTATAGGAGGTTTTTATTTCTTTTTGTGATGTGTTATTTTATGAGCCAAAAAATCATTATATACATAAATATATATGAAAATATATTACATATTATATAATTCATATATATGATTATATATAAATCATTATATATAATAATAATTATAATATATTTTATATAAGGCCTACAAAGTACATGAGAATATTAACTTATTTTTTAAGTTACTTTATTTCTACAAAACTTCTTGTGTCATATATTTGGGGAACTATCTCTTTGTGAAGTAAACAATATCTACTTATCTCGAACGAAGAAACTAAGGAACAGTGACGGGCTAGGGCCCAAGTCCAGGTCATAGCTACTTGATAAATTATATGGTTTCCTAAATACCTATTAAAAGACTGTCAACTGAATTCACCCAGTTAATAGAATCCATGCAGCATTGTATCCTATCCTGGTGCAAAATGAAACACATTTGACTGATATGTTTAGCATCAGGACTATCGAGATGCCCGTGTTATTTGCAGTCAATTTCAAAGAATCATAATTAGGAGGGAGGTGTTTCTGTGAAGAAATTCAGAAAGCAAAGTGAGCTCTAAAACAAATGGCTTCACAGACTGCATTAGTTGGAAAAGTCTATGAAGCAAAATTTACTTTTTTATCTTATCCAATTCGCTGGGCAGGAAATGCACTTAAAAATAGGATAAAACACACAACTGGAGTGGAACTCTCTAGACTACCTTCATTAGAGAGGAACAACGCTCATGTTTCCCCAGCAGAAATGAAGAGCAAGACCCTAACTGTATCTTCGGAGTTGTGCGCAAAGCATAATAGGATCCAAATGAAGCTCCCTGCAAATCTGGCCCTCAAGAATTTTAGGTCTAGTTTGGAAGGAAAGACCTAAATATATTAAATATGTACTTGGTGCATAGTAGTGCTCGAAAATAATTGTAAAATGAGTGAATCAAAGAATATAATCAAGTGCTAAAATCCTGTATGTGAATAAAACTCCTCTAGGAGATGAAGAAGCAGTTGGTGTTGGGTTTCAGGGAAGCCTTTGGGAAGGAAGTGAGGTTTCTTTCTGGTTTATATAGTAAGGAGATTTGTTCAGCGGAGATAGTGGAGAACAATATGGTATGCAAAAACATGGAAAGAAATTTAACATACCAAGGATGTGATACATGGAGGAAGATGCTGTGGTAAGAAAATTTATGACAGGCAGATAGACACGATGTTTCAGGGTAACATCAGAAGACCCTTTGGCATGCAAGAGTATTTTTGCGAGGTCTTAGCCACGGAAATAAATTTATGTTTCCTGACACTTTGAGTGTGAGAACTTACTGGATAAATTCATGTGCCTTCAACTGGGAGCATGTCCTGGCTAGAAAAAAGCAGGATCTCAAGTTACAAAACAGTTTTCCAAATGTTCTACGTTAAAAATATATTACTTTTGTATTCAGAAATAAAACCCAACATCTGTTATATAAAACAACAAAAGAAGAGAGAGGGAGAGATTATTTCTGGATATTTCCCTTTTGTCCCTCGAGATCCACTCCTCCACCTTCCCATCCTGCCTGTGCACCGGGAGGCTGGGCCTCAGCAGTTGAGTACGTGGGCTCCCTACCTCTCTGGTTTCTGGATGTGTTCAGTCAATGGGAAGTGAGGCAGGAGACTGGAAGGCAGGACGAAAGAGAGGTTCCTCTCTGCTGGCCATGGTTTGATAGTGGCTCAAGTCCTCTCCTGTAGGTCACAACCCCTCTTCTTAGGTGACAGGTTTCCCTGGCTTCCACTAGCTACTGTCTCCACTTGATCCTTCAGACATAGGCCTGGTGGCAACTTTCCACTGTTCACCCCGGGGTGCTTCATCATCCCTTTCTGGCCATCCTCAACTCTTCCTTCACCTTTTGTAAATAGTACTTCCACGAAACAATCTTTCACCCCCTTTGGGAGTGCGATCTATTTCCTGTTAGGACCCAGACTGATAACAGATTTGCTCCAAAAACTTTACAAAGCTAGAGGACAAGTTTAAAATACGCCCCCTCAGTGCCTACTACAGTGATTGAGACAGAGAAGGGTCTGAATAAATAAGTGTTCAGAGAATGAATGAATGAAGTGTAGTTGGAGTCCAAGAATGGTTTTATGGCTTTTAGAAAAGAAGGTCTGGGGGCTGGCCCCGTGGCCGAGTGGTTAAGTTCGCACGCTCCACTGCAGGCGGCCCAGTGTTTCATTGGTTCGAATCCTGGGCACGGACATGGCACTGTTCACCAAACCACGCTGAGGCAGCGTCCCACATGCCACAACTAGAAGGACCCACAATGAAGAATATACAACTATGTACCGGGGGGCTTTGGGGAGAAAATGGAAAAAAATAAAATGTTTTAAAAAAAAAAAGAAAGAAAGAAAAGAAGGTCTCAAGTTGCTTTTGTGAGGCAGAAATAGTTTTATGTCATCACTCATGGGTAGCAATGGTGATTCTGTTTGTGATTCAGAGAAACGTTATAATATGTTAATATTATAATTATATTATACTATTATTATATAGTATAGAAATTAATTTAATATTATACATTAAGTGAGATAGTATTTCTAATGGGTATGATATAGGAGACTAGGTATTATACATGCCACACTATTGCTGATTGCCAATGTCGGTCGCCTTCATTTAGCTGGTGTGGATTGAGAATTTATCTTGAGCCAGTTTAAGCACGGTACATACATGATTTCCATTATGTCTCATAAGAGCAGCCAACCAAACGAAGCGGGCACAATGATCGCGACAGGTGAGGAAATCAAGTCTCGGAATAGTAATGAAACATGCCCAAAGGCATACTCCGTGGGTTCAGACAAGAACATTCCGCTTCCGAAGCCAAGTCTCCTAACCTAGCACCATGCAGCTGACTGGGCCTATTCACATCTTTCCAAGGCAGAAGTGAACAAGCAATTTTTATTTCTTTTTCCGATGTTGGAATACAAGTTAAGTTGATCAGTTTTCTGGAACCATGCTTCCTAATCACATAAGGACAAAAAGGAGTAATTTTTTAAAAAAATACTGAAGTTTTAAAATGCCTCAAATTTAAGGCAAATGTGAAAAACAGAAAAAGTCAGGCTATCTTAGTTTGAGAATATTCTTCCATTAGCAAAATTTCCTTCTCAATAAATAGAACACCATATGCTTCATTAAAACAAAGTATTTCTAAGAATTTCTAAGATGATGAGTAAGTATGATGAACATAAATTCCATTTCTGGCATATTTTAATAGTTTTCCTGCGGTTTTATATTTCACGACTTAAAAGGAGTTTCTAAACTTAAATTAATCTTTCATAACTTTCTGTTATGTTCAAAGACTATAGTATTTTTCATATAATTTTGTCTCTCCCTCTTTCTCTTTTCTCCTCAGAGATTTAAAAGCTGAAATGAGGGAAAAGCCCCTGGCCGCCGTAGGATAGTGTGAATTTCTCTTTCAACAGGTTGCAGTTATCAGGACTAGTAATCCCTGGCTGATAGAAATTTCAATAAGTAAAAATAATTATTCTCAAATCCTACATCATGGATACATGCTAGACCAAACCATGAAGAAATGCAAAAAATAAGGGTACTATTTTGAGTTTTTAAGAAAGCTACTTTTTTCCAACTTAAAGGTCACTCTTTATTCTGACATGGTATGCAAAAAAGTTTCATTTTGGGGTTTTTTTTGTGTGTGTAATGGATTTATTAGACATTCTGAACTCAGTATGGTACAGATATGTACTGGTTTTAATTTTTCTCCAATAACTGTTTTCCATCTGCAATGTCAAATCTATTTCCTCTTCCTTAACAACAGTTCAGACTGAGTCCATAACTCCAACATATAACTGCTTTGAATCACATCTCCTTGGCCTTTCTCAGTCAGTGGCCAGTGTGTAGGACTTGCAGTGGGAAGAGGGAATGGTCTACTCTTTATTCCTCCTCTCTCCTTTCCTCTTCAGGTTCTAGCTCCTTCCACATTACAACAGAGTGGAATGAAAAGGAGCAACAGTCTTCTTACTTAACTGGGCATTTAGTTGCAGTGCTCTGTTGAGTACCACTGCTTCTCTGACAAAAAGAAACTGTGTAATGATGCCCTTTCTAAGGCAGGTGTCCAAATGCTGGCTCTCTTCTTAGGGCTAAGTAGGAGCTTGCCCAGTGGGAAAAAATAACTTTTCTAATCTCTTCAGCTCTCATCCCCACTAGTACACACCAAAACTCTTGTTGGTAGGGTCCCCTTGCCCAACAGTCTACTCCCTTGATTGAAGTAATGACAAGATGGCTCAAGCCACAATGCGACTGATCCAGAATAAGCCCAAGCATCCTTGTCACACCAAGTGGTGAAGACATAAGCTGCTTTGCTGCCATCTCTCCTCTCTGCCCTGCTATCTCTCTCCATTTCTCTTTGTCCCTTGCTCAAGAAGTCACAAAAAGCAGATCAGAAATTCTGCTGCATAAGTGATCACTGAAGAAATAAGACACTGTGTCCATTTTTCATCAATGTCTTTCAGCCCCAAGCCAGCCATTCTAAACTAAGCTCTGTGATGCTGGGGCTGAGATATTGCAAACTACGTTTCACAGATTCTCTTCCTAGCTGGCTTCCTTTAGGAGCTGACAATGGAATCACAGGCAGGAGACTGGAAGAAGAGAATTGCAGAGAAAGGACTCTTCCTCCTTCTAAGAGTAGAGACCACTTTGGCACTACCTTCTGGCAGACCCAGAACTACCCACATGATACCCTCTTCAGATGCCTGCTTACTGGCTTCAGAGCAACCCCTTGGTGCTTCCAGTTCCTACAGTGGAAACCCCTCCTTCACACTCCTAGACTCCTGTAATACTATCTTCCTCTTTTTTCCTTCAGCCTTAAGAGTGGTAATTGCTTCTTGCAATTGACTAATCTTTGGGTCACCTGGCTGATCCCTTTTCATTTTCGTCATCTGATGCTTGAGTAATCAGTTTCTTATATTAAATCCCTTTTGTTTTCCTACCTCGACTCTATGGGACACAAGCTAAGCATCCTTTTACTGAAGGCACCCTTGATCACTAGAAGTGGTTCTTCATCTTCAACAGGCCAACAACTCACTTCTCCAACATCTCTTCTCATTCCATCCTCCCCCACCGAGAGTCTGCTTACATGAGGATAGGGAGGCTGCCTGAGTGATGACCGGTGTCAGAATCCAGCTGGCTACCTCTCGGAGGGAATTCCCTGACAACTTTTGCATACAGCTCTCCTTAGAGAATGAGGGATCTCTTGATGGGCCTTAGTCCCCTGTTTTGGCTTACAATCACCATTTCTAGATTAAAAGGAAAAGTCCTACTCATCATCCTTTCAGATGTTAAAATGTCTGCTTATGAAATGATGATAATGTCATAGTGCAGGAGAATTTCTTTCTTTTGTTTCTTAGTGACCTCAACTGAGAAAATTAAACACTGGCAACTCTTTGTCAGTCCTCTAGTTCTCTGGAAATTTTACTGACTCATACAGTACAAGTGTCTAAGAACCTCTACAGTAGACCAGTGGGTCTTAATTTTTTAAAATAACTAGCATAAAGTCTAGTTCAAGAAAAGGAGAGTTTCCTGGTTTGCGCTAGCATCTAATGTAGTATGAATTGGAGGAAGAAATGTTAGACGAAGAGGAGCCCAAATTGCCATCCCCATTCACAGCCCCACAACTGCCTGGCTATAGTGACCTGCCTACCTCTGAGCTTTTGGGGTCCTCAATTGTCAAAGGGTTGAAAAGGGGTTGGATTATAATTTTCCACAAATTTTATGAAATTCCAGGAAACTAGTGGAAGTGAACACAAACTATAAAAACCAGCACGCTAGACTCAATAAACGGATCAATATGCTGAGAATTTGATACATAAAGGACTAAAATCCCCCCTTGGGTTTGTGTCTGCTGGTCTCATCACATTTTCAGAAACTCAGGACTGCTGGACTGAATTACAGCTGATTTTGGTTTGACTGTTGGGGAGACAAAAATTGTTGCAGTGAGAGGCAAATAACGGAGAGCACACAAATTTGAGAAAAAATGTGTATGCAAAACGAAAAGACAACTTCTGTGTAAAACTTCTTAAAAGTGTAAGCACCCAACATTTAGATGTAAGCACTTCTGAGAAAGAAAATCAGCTTTTTAACTAGGGAATAACCATCAAGAACTTTTGAGACAAAAATTTGAAAAGTATTAAGAATTAATATGAACTTAAACCATTAGCTTAGCCTGAGAGAATAAGTAACAAAGAGATAATGGCATTCTTTTAATAGTCGCCAGACTGCGAAGTAGCCTGGATGCTGCTCTGAGCAGAATGTATCTCCGGAACAACCACTTAAAACCAATTTCTGCCATAAAATGTGTTCTCTCTAAACTGCTAATAGGATACAAACTTGAAATCAATACACATGCTGACAAGAAGGAAAGAAAGAATTCTTAGTATACAACTTGATTGGATGAATGTTAATTTCTGACAACAGAGAGAAAGTGAGAAATTATTCCCATGTTTCTATTTCTATAAATAATGCCTTAATAGATTTCTTAGTGAGTTTCTCTCCAATAAAAACTGTCTAAATTGGAAAGTTTTAAGGAGTTGAATTATTTTCCTACTCTAAAAAAAAGTACCACTGATTAATCTTTTATAATTTAAAATGCCATGAGGTGGCATATAAATTGTTTTCTTTCTCAGCCATATTTGGTTCCATATTAAAAAAGAAGGAAAGAACAAAGAAGTCATATATTCAAATAGCATAGTCAAGCCCCATGTTCAAATCAATGAACATTTTGATATTGTAAGCTCTCTCAATATCTGAGGGTTTCCATCTCTGAGTTATCATTGTATTAAAGTGACAATGTGATTAGGGAAGATTTAGAAACGATTAGGGAATGTTTACTATCTCCTAACATGAACCATAGAAGGTCTACAAATAAATGCAAAGGACCAGCATGGATGAAGGATCATCAGTTCACTTAAGTATTTGCTGCTCATCCCAAAATTGAGATCTTCTAACGCCACCCTCAGAGCTATTTAGTAACTTTCATAAACCTATTATAGCTGCTCTAGGATCCCAATTAATATTACCAACTTTCAATGAGAGTGCAAAAAATTAGATTACATCCATGATCCAAAATTCTCATTTCCATCCATCATGAATACTGACCACTTCTTTTCCTTCGGTTCCTGAACAAGAGTAACAAAAAACTACTGAGAACCTGTTATGTGGACAGAGAATTGCTAGATGTTGTGGGTAATAAAAGATGAATATGACATAATCTTTGACTTTAAAATGCCCATGTCTAGTCTTCAGGGGATGAATCAATGATTATTCATTCTACAATACGTAAGGCGTCATTGGCAGGTTTCAGGCTCACAGAGCAGTGTGATAAATGCTATAACAGGAAGAAACAATCGGTTCTTTAGGTGAATACATGAAGAAAGGTCACCTCTACAGGCAAAAGTTATCAAAGAGAGCTTTCTAGAGGAGGCTTCAGTCCCTTCACATGTCCTGCAACTAAGGAACTAAGAAAGAACCCCTTCTGCTGGCCCTCTGTCTATTCTCCAGAGTGATCTTTAAAAAATACAAAATTCCTTATATGACTTCCCTACTTTATATTCTTCATGGCTTCCATTACATTTAGGAGAATTCCAAACTCTTAATATGACATACAAGCCCCAAGAGATCTGGTCCTCGCTTGCTGTTCCAGCCTGAACTTCCTGTGTTGGCTTCCACTGCTTCCCCACCTCATCCCACATCACGATCTCCTTTAACTCATTTATCTTTAGCCAATGTCCACGTACCTTCCTCGTCTCTGGACTTTTCCCACATGGTAAGACCTCCCCAGTCTTGCCTGCCCACCTCATTCCTCAGCCTTCAGCTTCCATGTCATTTCTTCAGAAAAGCCTTTACTGCCTGCCCCTACCTGTCCCAAGGTCTTATCACATCACTACTCTTTTCTTATTCACAGTAATCATCATAACGACATAATTATTTGTAAGAATGCATAACTTTGAACCTCTCAGAAGCTCACAGTGAATACTGTTAGTCAATTTATTCCCAGTGCCAAGCATTAAGTATTTACTGAAAAATGTTTGAACAAATAAAATAGATATGCTCTATGCCTCTCCCTGGATGTACTAGAAATGTGATCACCAAAGGCAGCAGATAGGAGGGGGCAAGAGATAGAACCAGAATGCCTGGTAAACCACAAATATCAGCTCACCACAAGTCACTACTGACAGGATATATAGCATTCCTCTTGTGAGAGGGAGACTAATAGCTTTGCGGTGGGCACTGTTCCACAGTCCCTAAATAAATTGTCTTAGGGAATTCTCACAAGAAATTCTGTCTCTTTTTACAGGGGAGAATTCTGAAGCATAGAAGGGGTGAAGGACCCATCCAAGCTCCCTCACCTACGGGAGGACAGACAGGATTCCCAGCCAGGCACTGCGCCAGCAGAACTCACACAGCTAACCATTATCCTCCACTGCCTCTTGGAAGCAGCGGACAAGCATCATTTATCAACAAACAAGCAGTAACTGCGGATGGGTTTGGGCCAAGATACAGACGATAATTGGGAATAAAAGTGAGATTTCAGGATATGAAAGGAATCAGATTTTTTTTAAATAATGAAACAAAAAGTAGAGATAAGATTCTGTCGTTGACAGAACATATGGAGCCTATGAAAAGCTACTCTTTTATGTAATCTCACATAAATTTACATTAAACTGGAAAACGTAGACTATGTGTATAAAACTCTAGATCTAAAACATAACTAAAAAGACATAATAATTTGCCTTTGCTTTCCCTTATGTCTGAGCAAGAATTCACAAGTATTTTCTTCTTCTAAATTAGGTCTTTGCTTCAATATCTAAAATTATTTTAAGTTAATACACAACACTCTTGATATTCATTCAAAAGTGCTATGCCCCTAGGCTTTTTTAAATTGCCCACCAGTATAATCCTTTTCGAACATCTTTCATGGGGCGTGTGAGAGATAGATAAGACTTTGGTCAAAGTCTTCCTTTTAGGCTTGGAGACTCCAAAGACTCATCATCAATTTAAAATTTTTCCTTTCTTGGGAAGAAGACTGAAATAACAAAGGGAAATGGCTCATTATTGTTTTCAGCAAACAAGTACATACAATTTCTGTGTGCTCCTTTCTCAGAGATATAAATACCACATCATTACAGACTTCCTGTAATAAGGAAGATCCCCAAAATGTGAGAAATCTTCCCAGGACCTCAAATGAATTAATGGCATGAGATTTACTGGTCTAACTGAATTAAATGGATATTAACTCTGCCAATGATCACTGCTTATTTAGAAGCAGACACTCAATTTTGAGCCAAACAGTCTGTCCCAGCCCTACTAAAAGGTCAGGGATCCTGATGTAGATGGACAGACGAAAGAAAGAAGAAATCTCTCAAAAGCAGAAGGCTGAAGCTAATGTGATGATACCAGAATGCGGTGTCACACTGTTTTGATAGAGCATAACGGAACACATGGAAACATTTTTGATGGGTCTTTAAGTGTCTTTACATTCAGAAACTATGATTTCCTTGCTTATTTTTAAAGATGCAAAATTAGGCCTCCCCCTGAGAATGGATTCACACATGAATTTGACAGGTACCTAACACATTTGATCTATAAAGGATAAAAGAATAGAATCAGCAGGTATTAGAAGACAAAGAGGTTTGGCAGCCATGAAATCTCAATTTTTATCTACTTTGCATTCTGGGGCTCTGTGTAAGATTTTATTTGACAAGAGGCCTGCTACTTAAAAAGAAAACCTTGAAAACCAGTACAGCACTACTTATAATACCTCCCATAAAATGCCTTAAAGCAGTGTTTTTAAAAGTTTATTTATTCAAGTACCATCTTTGTAACTGTTGCCATCTGTGATTCCTCATTTTACAGATGAAATATAGAGCCCTATGAAAGTTGACTTGTCATTCACCCAGTGAGTGGCACAATGAGGACTAAAATTCCAATAACTGGATTTGGTCCACAGTTTGTTCCACTACAGCGCCTACGTATGTTGCCTCTAAGTTAAACAGTTTTGTTTTGTTTTTAGCAAAAGCTTATTTATACATTAGAGAGCATGCTAAAACATACACAAAAAACACTTCAGCCTAAGCAATTCATCTATGAATACATATACTCATGTACTCAGGCATTCACTTATTCATTCATTTATCCAACAACCATTTACTGAGCACTACTGAGGGCCAGGTACTGCATAGTACTGAGAATACATAGATGGAAAGGCATCACTTCTGTCCTCAAGGGTTGGACCCTCTCAGTAGAGCAGTAGAGTGGGAATGGACAATTGATACAACTGGTTATATTACAGAGGTGCTTACAAGGTGCAGCAGTAGATGCAAGAAGGTCACATAAGTCTGCCCAGGAGGACCAGGGAAGGATTCACAGAGAAGGTAAATCTGAACCACGCTCTTGTAGGATACGTATAATTTTAATTCCCAATCAAAACAAGACTTCTTCTCACTGATCTTTGGCTACCCATAAGAACCCGATTAGTAACTATAGAATCTTTAACAAGTTATTTGACCCGTCTAATCTTGTGCTTCTAACAGTGAAAAACAATTATTTGCTGCATATATTCTTGATATAGCTACAATAATATATGATCAATATTAAAACATGTTAAAATGTTGCACGCTTTTAGGATGACAGAAGCAGCAATATTTCTGGTGCTACTGATAGGCATTTGCAGAATCTCCAATATAAATCGTATTCAAGGCACGCCACTGTTGTGTACATGAGAGCTCTCTAAAAGTGGATTCAGAAAACTCTAGGTTGAGATTCCAACTCTCTTGCATACTAACTGTGGGACATTTAGCAATTTACCTGATCTCTCTGAGACTGTGTTCTTTGTTAGAAAACCAGGCACAACACATCCTAACTCACAGAGTTATTGAGAGGACTAAATGAAATGGTGCGTGGTGCCTGGAGGCTCTTGTATGTCGTAGGCCCTCATCAAATGCTTTGCTGAATCATAATCGCACCAAAACATTTTGAGTTCACTCTTATCTCTTCACCTGACCACAAAGATGCCCTCTTTCAATCTCTTTCCTTTTAAAAAACACAACTGAAATAACATGACCTTATATAACTCTGCTTTAGACCTATTTATGCCTGAAGTTTTTATTACCAAGAGACCATGACTGCTTCACTGGGGAAGGACAGTCTCCAGGGATCTGCACAGGGGGTCAAGATGAATCTGACAAGGTAAACATTACAATCATTACAAAAGGACAGATCATAAGATGAGGAAATAACATAATGTCTGAAAAGACATTAATCCCAAATCCTTTAGGCTACAGTCCTTTCATGGATGATTATAGGAAATAACAAATACTGATAAATTACTATCCGACCATGAACATAATACAGAACACTCTCCCTCAGTAATTAATGAGAAAGAAGCAATACCTCTTTCTCTATTTTATCATAAAGCTAGACAACATCATCCAGGTCACAAAAAGACTTTGGCCTTACCTCTACTCTACATATTGTCATAAATGAGTCATTGTCCTAATGACAGCCAATCCAGATTAAAGACTTTAATATTTGTTCTACTGGCTGTGTTGCAGAAATTATATATCTATAATGCAAATGTAGATGAAATTTTTGTAAAAATACAAACAGACTTCAAACACAGAACACAAAGGTTACACAGATCTTCCTATCACTTCTTAGGGAATTACTGTAGATGATTTGATTTGGTATCGTTATTTTTTTCTTTGCCTAGATGAGAATAAAACAATCTCCATTATCATTTATTAAGTATGTTTACTCTAAGACTATATCAAGTAATACTGAACAAAGAGAAAATTACCTTCATAGTCCACAATTTCTATCTTGAGTTCTCCTGTTTCATTGTCATCTGGTCATGTTTTTAAGTGCTTGACAGGAAATGAGGCAATGGTCTGAAGCCTAAATCTTATGAGACAATCATTCATTTATTTAAAGAAAGAAAATAGACAGATGTACTATTTGACAGGCACCCAGTCTGCCTGCCAGAGAGTTCACCATCTAGGACACTGCAGTGTTGAATGGGCAGTAATGAGCTTTATGTAGAGAAGAAATGCATGGAAGGGATCGACTCACATGAATAAGAGGGTCATAGATTTACACCAGAGCATGGTTTTGAAGGATAAATGGACTTGACCAAAGGAAAATAGTTGGAAGAATAATCTAGTTGGAAGAAACATCACAGAGACATTCAACATTATGGTATGCTTGGTGAATTGTACCTAGTTTGTATGGTTCTGAAGAACAGGATCTGCAAGATGAAGAACAGAAAACACAACTGGAAAGACGTGTAAGAGACAGAACATGTTGACATTTTAACACAAAGCTAAATGGTACGGACTTTACTTCATATATAATGGAAGTGGGAGAAGTTTTTGAAGAACTGTAAGCAGAGGATCAAAATGCTCAGCTCTGCACCCTAGAAAATGCATCCTTGTGACAATCAGAAAGTAATCTGGAGGGAGTAGAATCTTGAAAGAAGGATGGTAAGAAGACCAAAAGGATTGATCAAAAAATATTAGGAAGAAAATAAGGAGATAATAGTGACAGAAACCAAAGGTGTAAGAAGCTTTAAGGAGGAGGCATAGCAGACACTGTCATATGACACAGAAAGGACAGGCAAGGTAAAGACACCGACGGGATTGTTGAACAGAGAAATGAGGTGGTCATTAGCCAGCTTTGAAAAGAAGAGTCTCCAGAAAGTGATGGGGGTAGAAGCTTGATTTGAGGGGGCTACAGGATGAAATTAACACCTTTAGAGGCCCTAAGTACTGAAAAGATCAGAGTGTACCCCCATGTGGGATTCAAAATAAAAACAACACTGCCAAGCCAATTTAGGTCAGCCGAGAAGAAATAAAGTCTATAATAAATCATTCATATGCCAGACCCTATGACAAAAAGGGAATTTCTTTTATTCCTGGAACAAAGTCCTAACTCCATCCTCATACAAACCTCCAACAAATTATTGGCCAAGAAGAACTCACTTCACTCAAAGATGAATGAGAATCAAAGAGGAAAGAACACAAGATCTATGCAAATAAATAAGGAAGGAGGGAAGGAAGGAAGGAAAAAAAGAAGGAAGGAAAGAGGTAAATAAATGGAAGACAAAGAACCCCAGCGGAAAAATGCTATCATGAGACTAGATAAAACTTTTAATCAAGCACATTAAATTTTGTGTGTGCATGTGTGTGTGCATGTCGACAGAGCATGAAAGGGAAAGAGAGATGACCTCTAAAATAAGATTACATAGAAGAGACTACAGTTGGGAGAAGTGTCTACTACACAGTAGTGGACACGCAATAAAATCTGTCAAATGAATGACTATTGTAAAACAAAAAAAGAAGATAAAATGTGAATACATAAATTGGCAGAGCTTAGTGAAGAAGTGGAAGCACATAGTAGAATCAGTCTAGAAACAAAGGCCAAATTGGAAGCAGCAAGGGAGAAGCGACAATGCTGGGAACATAGAAGGGCACAGACTTAACGGCAAGCAAAGTAAATTGGAAATGAACACAGCTTAAAGGGATTAGAGAAATAATGATAAAGAAGGGAAACAGGCAGCACATTATTAGTATCCCTGAAAAAAGAACCAAAAAATGGAAAACGCATTAATACAAGAGGCAAACATCTAAAGGGATAATTTAAGACAAATTTCTGGAAATAAAAGAACATTGAAGAAGAATGAAAAGAGAGAATGGTCCAGGAAAAAGTGACCCATGATGATCATATTTTGGTAAAGTTAATAGATTCAAAAATGAAAAAAGCATTCTTTTGGATTTCAGAGAAGAAATCAAGCCACTAATAAAACTGACAAATAAGAATTTCTATCACGGTGTGTATTTCTGAACTCCACGTATATGCAACCAGGCAGGATGTTCCTTTGTGTCCTCTTTCTTCTGTTCAGCCTTATGTCACTGAGTTCCATCTGTTTTGTCACCCCTGTCAGCAGTTCATTCTTTTTTTTATATTCCTGAGAAGTCTTCTGTTTCATAAATATATTACAAATTGTTTATCCTTTCTCCTACTGATAGACAATTGAGTTGTTAATATTTGGGGGTACTATGAAGATAACTGCTAAAAATGTTTTGTACAAGTTTTTGTGTGTTCATGTGTTTCTTCTCAGAAATTACTTGAGAGCAATTTCTCAGTATAATCAAATAGTATGTTTAAATTTAAAAGAAACTGCCAAGCAGTTTTCCAGTGATTTTAATATTTTATATGCCAACCAGCAATATATGAGAATTCCTGTAGTTGAAAATTGTCACCAGTATTTAGCGTATCAGCTTTTTAAAATTTCAGACATTATATGAGCAGTGAAATGGTATCAAATTGTGGTTTTAATTTTCATTTCCCTGATAATAGTAATGTTGAGAACCTTATCATATGCTATTGGTTTTTGGTATATCATCTTTTATGAATTGTCTGATCAAGTACATTGACCATTTTTAATCAAGATGTTTGTATTTTCATTAATAATTTTCATATGTATTCCTTCATATTGATACAAGTTCTTTGCTAGATACATTTCCTCCAGTTTGTGTCTTGCCTATTCAGTTTATCAAAAGCATTGATTAGTGAGAAATATTTAATTTTGGTGAAGTCAAATGATCAAGTTTTTTCTTTTACATTTAATGTATTTTATATTTTAAGATCTTTGCCTACCCTTTGGGCACAAGGAGTTTTTTCTACTTGTTCTTCTAGAAGTTTTACCATCTTATTCTTTATGTTAAGCACTGTGGTCCATATGAAATTAATGTTTGTATGTGGCAGGAGACAGGGCCAATATTCATGTTGTTTCAATGTTTATCCAGTTGTTTAAATGCCATTTTAAAATTCAGCATACCTGAAGTAAAAATAACAGATTAAAATACACCAACTGTAAGTTGACTAATGTACAAGTTCTGTAACATCACCACACTCAAGACATAGAGTATTTCCATTATCTCAAAGAGTTCTCCCCTGCCATTTGCAATAAAACCCTTTTCCCACAGGTAGCTCCTGGGAACTACCAGTGTGTTTCTTGAGTCACTAAAACTTTTCCTTTTCTAAAATTTAACAGGAATAAAATAATATAGCATGTAGCCTTCCACGGATGACTTCTTTCATTCAGCTTAAAGATTTTGAGAATAATCCATGTTGTCTTTATCAACAGTTTCATTTTTATTCCTGAGTGGTGTCCCACAGAATGGATATACAACAATTTGTGTATCCATTAACCAGTTGATAAACTTTTGGGTTGTTTTGGGGTTTCGATTACTATGAACAAAGCAGCAGTGGACATTCAAGTATAATAGAATATTTGTAAGAACATACGTTTTCATTTCTCTTGGGTAAATACCCAGGGCTGGGATAGCTGAGTCATTTGATAATGTACATTTAACTTTATAAAAAACTACCAAGTGTTTACCAAAATGGCTAAACTATTTTGCATTCTCCATAGAAGTGTATGACAGTTCCAGATGCTCTGCGTCCTCGGCAACACTCGCTATTGTCAAGGTTTTTGTTTTTTGTTTTCTTCTTAGCCATCCTAGTGGGAGTGTAGTGGTATCTTCTGATGGTTTTGATTTACATTTCCCTAATTAATAATGCTGAGCATCTTTTCATGTGTTTATTTTGCATTCACATATCTTCTGTTGTGAATTATATGTTCAAACCTTTGTCTACAATTTTTTTTTGGCTGTTTTTCTCCTTACCGATTTGTGGGAATTATTTATATATTCTAAAAACAAATTCCATACAAGATACCTGTTTTGCAAATATTTCCTCCAAGGATGAGGCAGGTAGTTCTATTTTCTGAATGGTGTCTTTTAAAGAGCAAAGGTTTGTAAGTTTGATGATTTCCAATTTATTTATTTATTTTATGTTGTGTACCTTTTTGTGTTGCATCTAAGAAATCTTTGCTTAACCCATGGTCACACAGATTATTCTCTTAGGTTTTCTGCTGGGAATTGCACATATTTCAGTTTTACACATGGGCCTAAGTTCCAATTTGAGTTTCTTTTAATATATGGCATGAGTTATGACTTAGATTATTTTTTCCCATATATATGTTAAAACATCCAGCACTAATTGTTGAAAATACTATTTTTTTCTCGCAGTGAATTACTTAGGCACTGTAGTTTAAGAATTACTTGATCATCTTTGCATGGGCTCTTTCTGGACTCTCTCTGAGGCTCCGTTGGTCTTCAGTGTCTATCCCTACATTACACTATCTTAAAATCACTTAAGTCCTCTAACTCCATTTTTCTTTTTCAAAACCGTTTAGCTATTCAAAGACCTTTGTATTTCTATATAAATTTAGGAAAAATCAAAAAAATACTACTGTAGCTTTATTTTCAGTGCAGTTTTGACTGGAAGATAACAATGAACCTGTGAAAGGTCCAAAAATTGGTGAAAAAAAAGGGACAGAAAGACTATTCCTTACAAAGAATGACTGCTGCCCGCCCCCTTCCACAACTACTCTCCAGCAGTAATTCACCTGCTCCTTTGAAGGGCTACATAGACCTCCAGTACACTGCATTTTACGTACAAAGTATATTTACCATGTTATTGTCTATTACTTATAAGCTTGTTTTCAACGGATACTTTTTTAATTTATGAAAGTTGTGTGCACATGATGGGATAGGAGAAGTTAATCATATTTTCTCCATGAAAATATTTTTTTTCACATAAGGCCTTTTCACTAACCAGCATGATTTTAAAGAACTAATTAAAGTAATTAAGGAAGGGACTGGTATATTCTGTATCTTGTCATAATGACATTAAGCAGCTTATTTGCAAGATGGGCCCCCCAGGAGAGTCCATTTTAAATAGAATGTTTTATTATTGTGTGATACTCAACTCCTAGTCTAAGTTACTAATTGTATATATTTATTGTGGGGAGTTATTTTATTCATTGTTGTTTGTTGCAAGCAATATGATTTTATTTTCAACACTTATTATGTATTCCACTAACTACAATTTCACTCCTCAGTACTGCCTGAGGAGTGCATTTGAACTATTGAAATGGAGGTAGCATATTGAGGCAACGTCTTCCTGAAATTTAGCTAAACAGAAAAAGAGACAAGAGAATAATACTTAGAGAAGAAGCAACAGACAGTGAATAAAAGATTTTTACTGTTGTTTTCAGTAGGGGTGGACTTGAATAAGGCTCTTTGCTAAGAGGAAAGAGCTAACATAGAGGAGAGGCTGAAGAAAAAATGATACTTGTTAGACTAGGAGTTGAGCTCTACCAGCACTAGTAGACAATTAGCCTTAGACAGAAACACCGGCTGGGAGGAGGATGGGAGCAGACGCAGATACGTTTCTAACTGGAGAGAGAAGTTAAGTGAAGAGAGTTTATAGCTAATATCCACAATTTTCTTTCAAAAAAACTACTGTCTGATATTAGGGAGCTGGAGGAATCATGACTTTCCAGCCTTAGTAGTTGAGTGAAAGGCATCAATAGGCTTTCGGGTATGTTTTGTTTGTTGATTCCCTTTAACGGCAAAATAAGATCCTGACCCATTTAAACCAGGTCACTCAACCTAAAATAGTTACCCATTTATGGTAGTCCCTGTCAAAATGTTTAAGTCATGCGCTCTTAAATTACATACCACCAATATTTTGAGTGTCCCTGATTCGTAGAAAGTTGGAAACAGACACTTTATTTCCAGTCTGCTTTAATTACTATGCTCTTTAAGCAAGTAAGATAATTCCACAGGCCTCAGTTTCCTCACCAGTAAAATAAAGGGATTGTGGAAGATAATTTCCATTACCTTCCAGCTCTAGAAGTATATGATTCTAAGGTTAGGTTTTGATTCTAGTTAGGTTTTAAAAGGGAATTGCTAGTATAAAAGCTTCCCTTGTATCAAAGTACAGTAGATAAAATTAAAAACAAAACACCTACCAATGAGATGTAGCAATGCAGCTTTACTTCTGAAAAGGACAGTCATAAAGAAGATTATCAAATCACAGGTGACATCATGGGTCATCTGAGGCTGTATCCAATTTCATTAATGACTCCTAGACCAAGTTTGTGACCTCTAAAATACTTATTTCATTTTCTATAGTGAGAAGTGAAAATAATATGTTCTTTTTAATATTAATCATGCAATCCATCACAACAATTTATATAGATGCAACTACTATTAGTACATTCCACCCTGGGAATTCTGCCAAGACTTTCATTAAATGAAAAAGCATTTCACTCTCAAATCCATTAAAACACTGGAATATCAAACAAATGAAATAACTAAGATTAATTGCATCGATGTAAATCTATTCGACATTTCTTATGTAACTCAGGCTTCTGTGATTGAAACAAGAAAGGCTTATTTTGTAGAAATGAGCTTGACCAGATATGATAGGACAGTTCTTCTACTGGGACAGACACACAGAAGATGATATGCCAAAGAAGTATAATTATACTACATCTTTATGAGGGCTATAAAAAGTTTAACTACTGAGGAAGGAAAAGTGGCCAACCCTTAAGATAATAAATATTCCCAGCAGCTGATAATTATTTACTTTAACAAATATTGACTATGTAAAATGTAAAATAAAAAAGGATGTCCATTAGATAACCTATCTCGTCTTTAGGCTCATGGTATAAATGGATGCCCAAAACATGAATGTTAATTAATTAATTAGTTAATTAAAATAAAAGATACAGGTTCCCATCTCCAGGAGCCCTTAGCAATACACCAAAGGTAACCGAATTATGAACATCTTCCACAAATAGTTTCAAATGATAAGAAGTATTTACTGATATCTAACTACATGCTGGACACTATTCTAAGCACTTTACCTCCTTCAGTTTTTACATTTCCATCACGTGGTACTATAATCATCCTCGTTTTTACAAACGAAGGAATTGAGGATTAGAGCTGGTGGATGCCTTGTCCCAGGTCACAGGGCTGGTAAGAAAGGTTGGGACACAAACCCAGGCAGTCTGACTCCAGAACCAACACTCCTAAACCACCACATAAACCACTGCATCTCAGTCCCCTGGCTGTTGTTCATTCTGCAGGTGTGTGTGTGTGTGTGTGTGTGTGTGTGTCAACTAAAGACGCAGAGCTGCACCCTTTACTTGAAAAACAGATGCAGATATTCCATACTAAGCCTCCTCAAGATTTTGCATACATTTCCTTATTTCGCTTGTCCATTCTCCTCTATGCATCCTAATTCTTTAAAATCAGCTTAAACTCCATCTCTCTCATAGGAATCAATGCTCTCTCAACTCTCATTACAGCAGACTTCACTTATTCTTTAATTGGTTGATACTACTTTGTCTCCAAAACTAGAGTGAAAGTACACAGGGACTGAATACATGGATACTTCAATCTGTCACAATATCTAGTCTGTTAGTTGATTAAGTTGGTTTGGATACTCGCGTTACCAATGTGAGAAAAGCAATATGGAGACTAAGTATATTTGCATCTGTTACAATGTCTAATTTATCCACCAACTAAATTTCAGAATTCTCAAGTTTCCAGGGTAAAAAAGTTTAGATTTTAACTGTATTAAAATAAACATATAATTACACATACTCAAACACATATAATCACACCTACAAACATATGTGAACACAGAATTAGTCTTTCTACCAAAAAAACTAATATAAGGCAGATGAATTCTTTACATTTTTTAGTTTCATTTAAGTAGAAGACTTGAACCTTAATTTGAAAAATAAGCAAAGATGATATTGGATTTAGCCAGACAAGGGAAAAACAAATTCACCAAGTTTTAAATTACAGAATTTCCCAAGTCATTATGGGATTTCCAGCAATTCTAAATTCTTCATATCCTCAATGGTACAAATAGGATTTTTTAAAATGTACGGGTTAGCTGTTTAAGTTGGAGAAAGTTGAACTTTAAAACTATTGTGCTTGCCAAATTAAAGCTATTCAATCTTGGAGTGGTTCAGTTTTGGGGTATGCGTAACTTTGGTAGGACTGTGAATCCAGTGGAGGCCCTGAAGTAGGAAGGACTATGCACTACATTTATTTCATAGCAAGAGGTAGTACTCTGTAGCATAGAATTGTAGCTTTTCCATGAAGACATCCACTGAACACAATGACTGCAAATCAAAAGACACTTCCGAGTAAAGGAACACGGTAGCCCATAATGCTAACATAAGGTGTCTGTTCTCGGGTGCCCCCACTAAGGCAGCAGCCATGCTGTATAAGGCCTGCCAGAGTGTGCTAGGAAGATTGTCTCCATCTCTCCCCCAGCCAACTCTCAGTCAGATGCTTCATTAGAAGCATTCATTCATCAGGCACTTCATTAGAAGAACAAATATTTTCAGAGCAGCATGTGCCTTCCTTGGCTTCAATTCTAAACATACTGGATATTATAGAGCATTTTATTTTTCAAAAGAATTACGATTTCATTTGATTTTATATTTTTTAGCAATTAGCTTTGAGTTATCCAGAGCATAAATATTGAAGTGTGAAAAGCAGGGAATTAATAATAGAGTTTGCATAACATTCTATAGTTTACAAAGCACTTTCATGTAAGAGTCTCATCTGGTTCTCTTAACCTCGTAAGGTTTATACTTAGTAGTTCCATTTTGCAGATGAGCAAATGAGGCTCAGAAAGGACAAATGGCTTGCTCAAAGCTAGATAACTAATAATGTGATACAAATAAATGACCCGGATTCAGACCTCCATTCCAAGTTCAGTGTTCTTTCCACTCTTATGGCCTGAATCGAAATTAGTTCAATTTTATCGTAGAGGCATTTTGATCTTCAACATTCCCTATTAAAATCCAAACACTCCTATAATCTGTTGCATTATGGGATTACTTTTCTTGTAAAGTTTTTTGAAAGACTTTACTTGTAAGTGTGTATATACCATACACGCATATATAAAACATTAAAAATGTCATCGTTCTTCCATGAGCTGATCCTTCTACACACACGTCATTCTTTTTCAAATGGTCACCATCAATAAGAAAACACCACTTAAAATCCATTCTATAACCTACCCCTACATTATGAACCCTTCACTATGTGGCTCTTCAATACTCATAGTGATTATTATTAACAGCATAACATTTCATTGTATCTTCATCATAACTCATTTAACCATTTGCACATTATGGGATATTACAACTACATCCAGGTTTCTGTTAGAGACTATGTTGTCGGGAATAAAAAATTCTTACACTTCTAGGAAAAGACCGATTATTTTGTATCCATGGTAATAAGTATTAGTTACCCAGCTGGGTTTAAACTGATTTAATTGGTCAATGACAACTCACCTCAACAACCAAGTTTCTGAAAGTCACCCAATTGGAAACAGCCTGACTTCAGTGACCACACTTTTGAAAATCAGCCAGCCAGCAACAGACACACACTGGTAACCATGTTTCTACAATCAAGGGTCAACCAATCACAAAGCAGTCCCATGTTGGCTTAGGTCCCCAAATACCTAAACTCTATTCTTCCCAAAATCTACAAAATCAGCTTCATGTTTTGCTCAGAAAGTCTTGTGTTTAAAAACCAAGGCTCTCCTTTGCTTAAAAAAGTAAGAAATTCAGTATTTTGTTTCAGCTATTGAGTGGTAGTCTCTTCTTTCAACAAAGATGATAATTTGTGTATATGTATTTGTTCTGCTTTTTTAATTGTTTAAGAATATATTCTCAGGAAAGCGATTCTTAGGCCAAATAGCATAATGATATATAATGTCGTGCTATTTTTCTCAAGAGTTATTTTGACTAACAATGCTGTCAGCAGTGTATAAATATATCTGTGCCATAACAACTTTAACACTACTGGATGCTATTATATTTTAAATGTTTGCTGACTTAGTAGGCATAAATTGGTAGTTTAAGGTAGCTTTAATAAGTATTTTTAGATCATTTTTCAAGAGCAGATTGAGACAAAAGCAGAAAACTTCAGCTCTCTATCAGAACAGGTTAGCAGACAATTATAACATTAAAGATAAAGGGAAGGAAAACGTCAAAAATAAATATAATCTCATCATTTTAACCAAAAACTTACAAACAAGATTGAATAAGCTGTGACAATAATAACTTAGAAGGGGAAGAGAAAAGGGATGGAATCGGCTTAGACTAAGGAAGTAAGAGGCTATCCAAAAATAGACTATCTCATCTATGAGATTTTTTATACAAACCTCATGGTAACCACTAAACAAATAATCAGAACAGAGACACAAATGACAAATAAGGAGAACACTGAGAAAACCATCAGCAAGAACTACAAAACTGAATTCGTAGTCTGAAATACATGGGACAAGAAACAAGGGAAATACAGAACAACTGGAAAATGAGTGCTAAATTGGAAGCATTGAGCCCTCATGTATAAATAATCACTCTAGAGGTAAATAGATTGAGTTCTCCAATCAAAAGACACAGAGTGGCAGGGTGGATTAAAAAAGAAGACCCAACAATATGCACCCAACACAGAAGCACAAAAGTACATAAAGCAACTATAAACAAACCTAAAAGGAGATACTAAGAGCAACGCAATAACAGTAGGGGACCTTAACACCCCGCTTACATCAATGGCTAGATCATCCAGACAGAAAGTCAACAAGGAAATAGTAGATTTAAACAAAAAACTAGACCAGATGGACTTAATAGATATATACAGAACACTCCATCCAAAACCAACAGGATACACATTCTTCTCAAGTGCACAGGGAACCTTCTCAAGGATAGACCATATATTGGGAAACAAGGCAAGCCTCAATAAATTTAAGAAGATTGAACTCATATCAAGCATCTTTTCCAACCATAATGCTATGAAACTAGAAACCAACTACAAGAAAATAGCTGGGAAAGTGACAAACATGTGGAGACCAAACAACATGCTACTGAACAACCAATGAATCATTGAAGAAATTAAACAAGAAATCAAAAAATATCCAGAAATAAATGAAAATGAAAATATATGATATCAACTCATATGGGAGGCAGCAAAAGTGGTCCTAAGAGAGAAACTCATAGCAATACAGGCCCACCTTAACAAACAAGAAAAACGTCAAATAAGTACTCTTAAGCTACACCTAACAGAATTAGAAAAAGAAGAACAAACAAAGCCCAAAGTCAGCAGGAGGGAAATAATAAAAATTAGAGCAGAAATAAATGCAGTTGAAACAAAAAGGCAGTAGAAAGGATCAATGAAACAAAGAGTTGGTTCTTTAAGAAGATAAACAAAATTGACAAACCTATAGCCAGACTCACTAAGAAAAAAAGAGAGAAGGCTCAAATAAATAAAACTAGAAATGAAAGAGAAGTTACAACAGATACCACAGAAATCCAAAGGATTATAAAAGAATACTATGAAAACCTATATGCCAAAAAATTGGACAACCTAGAAGAACTGGATAAATTCTTAGAGTGATACAACCTCCCAAAACTGAATCAAGAAGAAACAGAGAATCTGAATAGACCAATCACAAGTAAAGAGATTGAAACAGCAGTCAAAAACCTGCCCCCTAAAAAAAGTCCCAGACCAGATGGCTTCTCTTAGAATTCTACCAAACATTCAAAGAAGATTTAATACATACCCTTCTCAAACTATTCCAAAAAGCTGAAGAAGATGGAACAGTTCCTAACACATTTTCTGAGCCCAAAATCACCCTGATCGCAAAGCCAGACAAGGACAACACAAAGAAGGAAAATTACGGGCCAATATCACTGATGAACATAGATGCAAAAATCCTCAACAAAATATTGGCAAACAATACAGCAACACATTAAAAAGATCATACACCATGAACAAGTGGGATTTATACCAGGGACACAGGGATGGTTCAACGTCTGCAAACCAATCAATGTGATACACTACATTATCAAAATGAGGAATAAAAACTACATGATCGAGGAAGATCCAAGATGGCGCCATGAGTAGTCCTCTTTGTCTCTCCCCCTTCGAGTCTACAATTATTTGGACACTTATCGCTTGACAAAGGATATCCAGACAGCATCTCAGGATGTCTGAGATACCCACGTGACTATACATCGGAAGGTGGACGGACTTTCCTCCGGGAGGATGTGGAAATAGGTGAAAACTCTCTGACCCCGACCGAGCAGCCTAGTACCCGCAAGCGGCTTTCTTCCAACGGATGCCCCCAGAGGATCTACACACATCTAGGGCAGGAGCGAGCACACAACAGAGGAGCGACGGTGGAAACAGGTGACCAGAACCCTACCTAAACCCCCCGCAATTACTCCTAAACGCAGAGGGAAACTTTGGAGTTGCACACCTGAGGCCGCGGGGAGACTCCGCCTGGTGTTCGCGGCACCCGGAGGGTCCCAGAGAGAGTCACTGAGGGTACGGAGGTCTCCCAGCTGCCGTTGCCCACCCTGTGGGACTAGGGATTGCCGGAGATCTCGGAGAGGACCGGGGCTGGGGGAACGCTCAAAGGCCGGCTCTGTGACCCGGAGGGGAAGCGCTGGAGTTCCGCCCAGGCAGCAGACAAAACTCTCTGTCTGCCATTAGCAGAGGGGCCACTCCCAGCATTCACGGCTCCGGGAGAGGCCTGGAGAGAATCCCAGAGGGCGGGGCGACCCCCAGCTGCCATTGCCTGCCCCGTGGGACTAGGGATAGCCAGAGATCTCGGAGAGGACTGGGGCTGGGCGGAGTTCCAGAGACCCAGCTTTGTAGCCTAGGGGGAAATCCTACAGGCTCACAGCAGCCTTAGGGAAAGCCTCTGCACAGCACCAGTAGAAGGCACCCAGCCGCCAGCCACAAGGCTGGAAGACCCCAGGGCAAAAGCAGCATAGCTAGCTGAACTAACCACAGACTGTAGAAGATGCCAATAGCTCTCCTGCGACCCATAGAGGACAAGTGAGATTTTGTGGGTGCCGACAGCAACGGAGCGACAAATATACGTGATCCCACCCCTGGCCACTGGAAAAGCCCATAACACTGTTGCAGACCCCAAGGAACGAGCACATCTAGGTGGACTGCAACAGTAGGCACCAGCAGCCTGAAGCCCCCCTGTGACGGCCCCCATGGCAGAGGAGGGAATCCAAAGGGCCACTGTGGCTACGAGGAGGGGCCCAGGCGCAGTTAGCAACTGCGGACAGGGTTCCTGGTTGGTGCAGTATAAATAGCTGCTCCCCCACCGCAGCAGCTGAAACAAGTGAAAGGAGCAACTAACCTCTATCTCCATGCGGAGGCACAAATCAACAACATCAAGCAATATGAAAAAATACATTAAATCTCCAGAACAGAAAGAAAGTAACAAATACACAGAAAACAATCCCAAAGAAAATGAGATATATAACCTAAATGATGATGACTTCAAAACAGCCATCATTAAAATTCTCAATGAGTTAAGAGAGAATTCTGACCGACAACTCAACGAGTTCAGGAGCTATGTCACAAAAGAGTTTGATACGATAAAGAAGAACCAAACAGAAATATTGGAAATGAAGAACACAATAGAGGAGAGTAAGAAAAATCTGGATGCTCTGAACAGTAGGGCCGATAATATGGAGGAAAGAATTAGCAATTTGGAAGATGGCAAGATAGAATTGCTGCAGGCAGAGGAGGAGAGAGAAGCAAGACTAAAAAGAAATGAAGAAGCTCTCCAAGAATTATCAGACACAATTAGGAGATGCAACATAAGGATTATAGGTATACCAGAGGGAGAAGAGAGGGAGAAGGGGGCAGAAAGCCTATTCAAAGAAATAATGGCTGAGAACTTCCCAAATCTGGTGAGAGAGATGGATCTTCAGGTGACAGAAGCCAATAGATCTCCAAACTTTATCAATGCAAGAAGACCAACTCCACGGCATATAGTAGTGAAGCTAGCAAAAGTCAACGACAAGGAGAAAATACTAAGGACAGCCAGGCAAAAGAAACTAACCTACAAAGGAACCCCCATCAGGCTATCAGCAGATTTCTCAGCAGAAACTTTACAGGCTAGAAGAGAGTGGAATGATATATTCAAAAATCTGAAGGACAAAAATCTACAGCCAAGAATTCTCTACCCAGCGAAAATATCCTTCAAATACGATGGAGAAATAAAAACTTTCCCAGATAAACAAAAATTAAGGGAGTTCATTGCCACAAAACCTCCTCTTCAGGAAATCCTCAGGAAAACCCTCATTCCTGAAAAATCCAAAAAAGGAAAGGGGCTACAAAACCAAGAGCAGAGGAGATAAGTAGAAGGACAACAACAGAGAGTAGCAGCTCTACATAAGAACAGATTAAACCATGGGACGAGAAACAAAGGAAATTGAAGAAAACCGGAAAACAAGACACAAAATGGTAGTGGTAGGCCCCCACATCTCCATAATCACTCTAAATGTAAATGGATTGAACTCCCCAATCAAAAGACACAGAGTGGCAGGATGGATCAAAGAACAAGATCCAACAATATGCTGCCTCCAGGAAACACACCTCAGCCCCAAAGACAAACACAGACTCAGAGTGAAGGGATGGAGAACAATACTCCAAGCTAATAATGAACAAAAGAAATCAGGTGTCGCTATACTAATATCAGACAAGGTAGATTTCAAAGCAAAACAGATAAAGAAAGATAAAGAGGGACAGTATATAATGATAAAAGGGACTCTCCACCAAGAAGACATAACACTTATAAATATATACGCACCCAACACAGGAGCACCAAAATTTGTAAAGCAACTCTTAATAGAACTAAAAGAAGACATCAACAACAATACAATAATAGTAGGGGACCTCAACACACCATTAACACCAATGGACAGAACATCCAGACAGAAAATCAACAAGGAAATAATAGAATTAAATGAAAAATTAGACCAGATGGACTTAATAGATATATATAGAACACTTCATCCAAAAACAGCAGGTTACACATTCTTCTCAAGTGCACATGGAACATTCTCAAGGATAGACCATATTTTGGGAACCAAAGCAAACATCAATAAATACAAGAGAGTTGAAATAATATCAAGCATCTTTTCTGATCATAATGCTATTAAACTAGAAATCAACTACAAGAAAAAAGCAGAGAAAGGTGCAAAAATGTGGAGACTAAACAACACGCTTCTCAACAAACAATGGATCATTGAAGAAATTAAAGAAGAAATCAAATTTTATCTGGAGACCAATGAAAATGAGAACACGACATACCAAATCATTTGGGATGCAGCAAAAGCAGTCCTAAGAGGGAAATTCATCGCAATACAGGCTCACCTCAATAAACAAGAAAAAGCTCACATAAGCAACCTCAAACGACACCTAACAGAACTAGAAAAAGAAGAAAAAACAAAGCCCAGAGTCAGTAGAAGGAGGGAAATAATAAAAATAAGAGCAGAAATAAACAATATTGAAACAAAAAAACACAATAGAAAGGATCCATGAAACAAAGAGTTGGTTCTTCGAAAGAATTAACAAAATTGACAAACCCCTAGCCAGACTCACCAAGAAAAGAAGAGAGAAATCGCAAATTAATAAAATTAGGAATGACAGAGGAGAAATCACAACAGATACCAATGAAATACAAGAGATCATAAGAGAATACTATGAAAAACTATATGCCAACAAATTGGAAGAAATGGACAAATTCCTAGACTCCTACAATCTCCCCAAACTGAATCAGGAAGAAATGGAGAATCTGAATAGGCCAATCACAAGTAAGGAAATAGAAACGGTAATCAAAAACCTCCCCAAAAATAAGAGTCCAGGACCAGATGGCTTCTCTGGAGAATTCTACCAAACATTCAAAGAAGACTTAATACCTATTCTCCTCAAACTGTTCCAGAAAATTGAGGAAGATGGAGAACTCCCTAACACATTCTATGAAGCCAACATCACTCTGATCCCCAAACCTGACAAGGACAACACAAAGAAGGAGAACTACAGGCCGATATCACTGATGAACATAGATGCAAAGATCCTCAACAAAATTTTGGCAAACCGATTACAGCAATACATCAAAAAGATTATACACCATGATCAAGTGGGATTTATACCAGGGACACAGGGATGGTTCAACATCCGCAAGTCAATCAACGTGATACACTACATCAACAAAATGAAAAACAAAAACCACATGATCATCTCAATAGATGCAGAGAAAGCATTCGACAAGATCCAACACCCATTTATGATAAAAACCCTCAGTAAAATGGGTATAGAAGGAAAGTACCTCAACATAATAAAGGCCATATATGATAGACTCACAGCCAACATCATACTCAATGGACAAAAACTGAAAGCCATCCCTCTGAGGACAGGAACAAGACAAGGGTGCCCACTTTCACCACTCCTATTCAACATAGTACTGGAGGTGCTGGCCAGAGCAATTCGGCAGGAAAAAGAAATAAAAGGAATCCAAATAGGTAACGAAGAAGTAAAACTCTCGTTGTTTGCAGACGACATGATCTTATATATAGAAAACCCCAAAGAATCCACAGAAAAACTATTAGAAATAATCAACAACTACAGCAAAGTAGCAGGGTATAAAATTAACGTGCATAAATCAGTAGCATTTCTATACACTAACAATGAACTAACAGAAAAAGAACTCAAGAACTCAATCCCATTCACAATCGCAATGAAAAGAATAAAATACCTTGGGATAAACTTAACCAAGGAAGTGAAGGATCTATACAATGAAAACTACAAGACTTTCTTGAAAGAAATTGACAATGACATAAAGAGATGGAAAGACATTCCATGCACATGGATTGGAAGAATAAACATAGTTAAAATGTCCATACTACCTAAAGCAATATACAGATTCAATGCTATCCCAATCAGAATCCCAAGAACATTCTTCACAGAAATTGAACAAACAATCCTAAAATTCATATGGGGCAACAAAAGACCGCGAATTGCTAAAGCAATCCTGAGCAAGAAAAACAAAGCCGGCGGAATCACAATCCCCGATTTCAAAACATACTACAAAGCTACAGTGATCAAAACAGCATGGTACTGGTACAAAAACAGGTCCACAGATCAATGGAACAGAATTGAAAGCCCAGAGATAAAACCACACATCTATGGACAGCTAATCTTCGACAAAGGAGCAGAGGGCCTACAATGGAGAAAAGAAAGTCTCTTCAACAAATGGTGCTGGGAAAACTGGACAGCCACATGCAAAAGATTGAAAATCGACCATTCTTTTTCACCACACACCAAAATAAACTCAAAATGGATCAAAGACCTAAAGATTAGGCCTGAGACAATAAGTCTTTTGGAAGAGAACATAGGCAGTACACTCTTTGACATCAGTTTCAAAAGAATCTTTTCAGACACTGTAACTCCTCAGTTGAGGGAACAATAGAAAGAATAAACAAATGGGACTTCATCAGACTAAAGAGCTTCTTCAAGGCAAGGGAAAATAGGATTGAAACAAAAAAACAGCTCACTAATTGGGAAAAAATATTTACAAGCCACTTATCCGACAAAGGGTTAATCTCCATAATATACAAAGAACTCACACTGCTTAACAACAAAAAAACAAACAACCCGATCAAAAAATGGGCAGAGGACATGAACAGACATTTCTCAAAAGAAGATATGAATATGGCCAATAGACACATGAAAAGATGTTCATCATCGCTAATCATCAGGGAAATGCAAATCAAAACTACACTAAGACATCACCTTACACCTGTTAGATTGGCAAAAACATCCAAAACCAAGAGTGACAAATGTTGGAGAGGTTGTGGAGAAAAAGGAACCTCATACACTGTTGGTGGGAATGCAAACTGGTACAGCCACTATGGAAAACAGTATGGAGATTTCTCAAAAAGTTAAAAATAGAAATACCCTATGACCCAGCCATCCCATTACTGGGTATCTATCCTAAGAACCTGATATCAGAAATCTCAAGAGTCCGTTGCACTCCTATATTCATCGCAGCATTATTTACAATAGCCAAGACGTGGAACCAGCCTACATGCCCAGAAACTGATGATTGGATAAAGAAGATGTGGTATATATACACAATGGAATACTACTCAGCCATAAAAAAAGACAAAATTGGCCCATTCACAGCAACGTGGATGGACCTCGAGGGTATTATGTTAAGCGAAATAAGCCAGTCAGAGAAAGACGAACTCTATATGACTCCACTCATAGGTGGAAATTAGTATATTGATAAGGAGATCTGATCGGTGGTTACCAGGGAAAAGGGGGGTGGGGGCAGGGCACAGAGGGGGAAGTGGTGTACCCACAACATGACTAACAAAAATGTACAACTGAAATCTCACAAGGTTGTAATCTATCATAACATTAATAAAAAAAAAAAACTACATGATCATCTCAATAGTTGCAGAGAAAGCATTTGACAAGATCCAACAGCCATTTATGATAAAAACTCTCAACAAAATGGGGATAGAAGGAAATTACCTCAACATAATAAAGGCCATATATGACAAACCCACAGCCCACATCATACTCAACAGGGAAAAACTGAAAGCCATCCCTCTGAGAACAGCAACAAGACAAGGGTGCCCACTGTCACCACTCTTATTCAACATAGTACAGGAGGTTTTGCCCAGAGCAATTAGGCAAGAAAAAGAAATAAAAGGAATACAAATAGGCAATGAAGAAGTGAATCTCTCACTGTTTGCAGATGACATAATTTTATGTATAGAAAACCGTGACGAATCCATCAGAAAACTATTAGAAATAATCAACAACTACAGCAAAGTTGCAGGGTACAAAATCGCCTTACAAAAATCAGTGACATTTCTATACTCTAATAACAAACTAACAGAAAGAGAAGTCAAGAATACAATCCCAATTACAATCACAGCAAAAAGAATAAAATAACTAGGAATAAATTTAACCAAGGAGGTGAAGGACCTATACAATGAAAACTATAAGATATTGTTGAAAGAAATCAATGATGACATAAAGAAATGGAAAGATATTCCATGCACATGGATTGGAAGAATAAATAGTTAAAACATCCATATTACCTACAGCAATCTTCAGATTCCAGGCAATCCCAGTGACATACTTCATGGAAATAGAACAAAGAATCCTAAAATTCATATGGGGCAACAAAAGACCCTGAATAGCTAAAGCAATCCTGAGAAAAAAGAACAAAGCTGGAGGCATCACAATCCTTGACTTCAAAATACATTACAAAGCTATAGTAATCAAAACAGCATGGCACTGGTACAAAAACAGACACATAGATCAATGCAACACAAGTGAAAGCCCAGAAATAAAATCACATATCTATGGACAGCTAATCTTTGAGAAAGAAGCTAAGAATATATAGTGGACAAAGGAAAATCTCTTTAATAAATGGGAAAACTGGACAGCCACATGCAAAAGAATGAAAGTTGACCATTATCGTTCACCATAAATAAAAATTAACTCAAAATGGATCAAAGACTTGAAGGTGAAGCCTGAAACCATAAAACTCCTAGAAGAGAATACAGGTAGTGCACTTTTTGACATCAGTTTTAGAAGGATATTTTTGAATATCATGTCTACTTGGGCAAGGGAAACAAAAGAAAAAATAAACAAATGAGCCTTCATCAGACTAAAGAGCTTCTGCAAGGCAAAGGAAACCTGGAACAAAATGAAAAGATAATCCACTAACTGGGAGAAAATATTTGCAAACCATATATCCGACAAGGGGTTAATCTCCAAAATAAATAAAGAATTCACACAACTGAACAAGAAAAAAAACAAACAACCTGCTCAAAAAAATGGACAGAGGATATGAACAGACATTTTTTCCAAAGAAGATATACAGATGGCCAAAAGGCACATGAAAAGATATTCAACATCACAATCATCAGGGAAATGCAAATCAAAACTACACTTAGATATCATCTTACACCCGTTAGAAGGGCTATAATCACCAAAACAGAAAATAGCAAACATCAGAGAGGATGTGGAGAAAACGGAACCCTCACACACTGCTGGTGGGAATGCAAACTGGCACAGCCACTATGGAAAACAGTACGGAGTTTTCTCAAAAAATTAAAAATAGATATACCATATAGACCCAGATATCCCACTACTGGGTATTTATCCAAAGAACTTGAAATCAACAACAAAGAGACTTATGCACCCCTATGTTCATTGCAGCACAATACACAATAGCCGAGACGTGGAAGCAACCCAAGTGCCCATGGACTGATGATTGGATAAAGAAGATGTGGTATATATACACAATGGGATCCTACTCAGCCACGAAAAAGACAAAATTGTCCCATTCACAACAACACGGTTGGACCACGAGGGTATTATGTTAAGTGAAATAAGCCAGACAGAGAAAGACAAACACTGTATGATTTCACTCATGTGTGGAAGACAAACAAACACACGTCCAAAGAGAACAGAACACACCAGAGAGGAAGGGTGTTGAGGGGTGGGCACAAGAGGCAAAGGGGTATATATATATACATACTTGGTGACTGACAAATAATAATATACAACTGAAATTTCACAATGTTATAAACTATTGCAACCTCAGTAAAAATAAAATATGGAGGTTTAGGATACGTAACAAAACTTTTCATCTACATTTTTCTTTAAATCCTGAGAAATTCATCCCATGCCTACACCCTATATCAATTTTTGAACTACTTTGTACGTGAAAATAAATGCACTGCAATAGGATAAAGATCAGAATATAATATAAAGAAAAAATGAATTTACTGAGAATATCCTTGAATAAACTATGGAGACGAAAAACAATCAGAATTTGGCAAAAATCTCTAGCTCCATTTATGAAGCATCATGTCAAGCCCCAGTACATGTATGTAGAACTCAATGCTTCTATGAAATATAGGTCTTAGACTTTGGTCTGATCAAAAAAATCCTGATAACAAAAGAGAATTGTTCATTTTCACATACTCAATTGAAAGAGTTCATCTATACTAAATTCCTAATTCATTCCTAAATATTTTTTAATGTCTTTTACGTATTTCCAAAGAACAATTTAGGAAAGTTTTGTGATGACAATCATACTAATTGCTTCATACAGCAGAGTTAATTTTAGAAGGTAAATGCTTTAAACTGATGATTAAAAAACTGTTTTCTTCCCTCTTATCTCACACCTTAGAATCCACACATCGCACTCTCCCGTATTAATCTTCATTGTTTTTTTAAAATCACTCTGATGCTTAAAAATCCTCAATGATCCCTACCTCATAAAACTCAAGCTTTTTGCCTGGCTTTCTGGGACATAATTTCCAATCTTTCTCTGCAGGCATCTTTGCTGACCCCAGCCCAGCTGATCTATTCACCTAACACTCCAGGTTCTATCTCATCACTCCTGCCATCTCCCCATCCCTTTGAAGGGAAGCCCCTACCACACACACACGCACACGCACACGCACACACACACACACCCCTTTAAAACCCAGCAGAAACCCCTGTCTTCCTTGCCAGAGTAAAAGGACTTCCCTCTCTGAACTGGCAGTGCGTTTCGCTGGTGCCTGCACCACCCACCCGGAGCCCAGCATTCACTCCTTGGAATTGTCGTTTCCCATCTCGTCCTCCAGAATGGGAGCTCTGGAAGGGCAGGGCCTTTTATCATAGCACCAATACTTGGCACAGTGCTCAGCACACAGTAGGCCCTCAATAAATATTTTTGAATGAATAAATATTTGTATATGAAGATGTAGATCCAGATGCCAGCTCTGCAGATGATGGAGCAAATCATTTAATTTCAAAGCCCTTGAGTTGTCTTATCTATAAAGTGGGAAAAATAATAACATATGTATTCCTTGCTCCACAGGGATATTGTCAAGATCATGTGAGATGATATATGTGAAAGAATTTTCTTTACTTGAAATGTGCCACACAAATGCTTTTATTATACTTTATATCCTCCCACAATGCTTAATATACAGGACTTTACACATAGTGCTCTGCATACATGCAGTAAGTACTCAGTGAAGCATGCTGATTGATTGAAGATAGAGAAAAATTCCACATCTGTTAACACTGCCATCCTATTCTTCTTTGAAAATTGTGATGGCTAAACAGCTGCTTTTTTCTCCTCTTCTCTAGACATTAAGTGAACTGAGATTTACTCCGGCAATCTATCCATTGAGTGCTAAGGATTCCAAAGCTGCTGTGGTTCAGCGTTGTTAGGAACTCTTTGATCTAAGCACTGAGGAAAGTCAGTTAACTGGCCACTGTTCTGTTCACTTCCCATTCGCACAGTAACCAAGCGTCAGCTGAGCAGTGACCTGACTGAGCGGCATCTGCCCAGAATGGCATTTCCAGGACTATACATTATTCCGGGCCAGAATCTGCCTTTCAACTGTTTCACTATTTGTCATTAATTATTAACAATTATTCGATAAATTGCATATGCAATTTCATTACTCATAAACATAACAATACATTATTTCATTACTCATAAACATAACCATTTTTCTGAAATGATTTCAGACAAAGTCCTAAATAATTTGGTGTGTAGGTGGCAACATTTTTTTAAAAAATTAGATTTTCTGAAATAGGGCTAAATCTGGCACTTATACACTTGAAAAAAACAAGCATGAGTTTGATAAGCAAGGAAGAAAATTGAATAATAACTTATACAGTATGTACGTAGGTTTTTTCCATAAAATTAATCATGAAACCAAAACAGTCACCATTAAGAGAACAGTTTTTAACTTCATTTACTCTTTTTAAAAAAGCATATTTGCATCTTATTCTTAGTACAATACTCACATTTTCACAAAAGAATCATATCCACACAAAGAAAAAACCCTCTCTATATTGTATTGTATTCAGGAGTGAAAGGCCATATTCAGAGCTTAGGCAAAATTGATTAATATATTAAACAGACCTCTAGGGACAGGATTTCAGATGTTCCATTTCTTGGTAAGCATTATTACAGGGTTTTTACTGATACTTATAACTATAGCACCATCACACAATTCAGCCAGGCCGACAAGCACAAGGAAAGAGCAGAAGGGGGAGGCTACACAGGGTCTGGTCAGATGACGGAAGGCTGAGTGTCAACTGGCGCCTGAGCATCAACCCTTCAGCCAAACTTCAAGTCCTCTCTTACACCTGGTAACTAGTTAAACATAAAAATGAAGTACAAATTCTACTGAGCTACGTGCCAGGCATTATACCAACTGCTTTACAACAACCCTAACAGTAAGACTCTGAAATAATTTTCTTATTCTCATTTTACAGATCAGGAAACAGGACTTTGAGAAGTGAACTCACCTGATCCAAGCTAATCTAAAGCTAGTAAAGGGATCTGCCTAACACTAGAACTTCTATATGTAACCACCATGCTATCTATTAGTTAGCAGTTAAACTAACAGGCCAGCTCAGATCAGAGCACAGAGGAACTGTGTTTTACCAGAGGATGAATCATAAACAGTAAGATTTTATACCTTACCTCTTGCCTGCAAGCCCTGGTCTGGCACCCCGGGTCCAGGACCAAGGCTGACTCTAGTTGTGGGCAGATTTAAAGCATACTCAAAAGAGATCCACTTAGTCTGCCCCTTGAAGGGTTCTGACTCTAGGTCTCACCCTGGCAGCCCAGCTTCTATCTTGTCCACGGCAGCAAATCTCTACCTTGAACCCCAGTTCTGGTAACTAGGTCCCTGTTACCGCCCACCGTTTCTGGGTCTCAATTCTGCCCAGGATCTCAACGTTGAGCACATCCCAGGGCTGCAGCACTACCCTTGGACACCAGGCTCACAGCATGGTCCTTCCTCTAACTTGGCATCTCTTGACCCAGATAATCTCTTTCTTATCTACCCGGCTTTTAGACCATTAGAATTACCTATACCTGGACCTACCTAAGTCACGACATATTGCATCCATCACTATGCTCTCTGATAATCTTTCGTGGCTCTAAAGTAAACAAGGATAGCCTTAGTCATACCCATATGGTGACAATAAGATACTCGTCTTATTACTGGTAACTAACTTAAATGCTCTGATCTACACAGGACAAATGAAAATGTACTCCCCCTCCCCCCACTGAAGACATTAGTTACTGGTGATTTGAAATATGAATTCATGTTTTGTAACTCATTCTCTGATTTTCTTCTTAGTCGCAAAGGCTTTCACCAAGTGGCACCATCCAAGCACTCAGATGGAAATTTATTGATTTTTTAAAATTAAACCCCAAGTATCCCCTGGATGATTTTTATGGTTCTAAGAAAGTAATGTTTTAACTCCTCTATTCTTTACAATTTTAGTTTGGTTTAGGTTTTTTTGGCTAGTGGCAAGGGAGGTGAAGGGGCTGGTGGAAGATGATTGAGAAATGATATCCTTTGATAAAAATAACTTTGTGCTCAGTAAGCAATACAATGTGAGCATTCCAGGACATGATTTGAAGACAAAATACCATCTGAAAGCATGAATATGTTGGTTCCTGAGGCATGACTAGGATATGCAAACCTTTTACACATTTCTTGGCCTAGCTCTGAAATTTATTCTGCTTGGAGAAGAATATAAATGCATAATGAATCAGTCCTCTTGGGAAATAACTCTGTCTCTCTGGTCAAAAATTTCTTGGATATTTTCAATCTTAGCATGATACTGTAAAAATGGAGAAAGTAAGTGAGCATTGAATGGAAAAAATATCCAGTCTAAAATTAATCTTATGACACATGTGAGCTGTCAGTTCTCAAATCCTTCCCACAAGCATCCTCGCATTTTCACCATCCTAACGAAAGCAAGTCAAAGTCATGGAGATAACAACTAAAAGCTCTAATTGCCTTTACGGGAGCATTTCCATGAGATGACGAAAAAAATCACTAGTTCTAAGTTAAAACATAGCTGGAATTTTGTCTTTCATACTAAAAGACACAAAAATTAGCATTTTTCAAAATGCGATAAAGGCAAGGAATAGGAATAGGGCTCTATTCCAGCACTGTGGCGGCTAAAGCTAAAAACAAATAAATTAATACAAATATCACCTACGAAATTATAAGGAATGGATTTTAGTCAGCTATAGACAAATGCGCAGAAACCATACGGCCTCCCTCTTGGAAACCAGGGCAGAGTTCCAACACTCCTGAATGTATTTCTGTCGTGGAAATACAACTGATACTTACCTCCACGCTAATGACTGGTTACTATCAGGGGTTCACAAATTAATTCTTTCTGTGTCATTCTGTAAGTTCCTGCACTCTTTGTACCTACAATGCACACACCCCTTGCTATTTCGTCCTTTCAGAAATGCTGCACCTAACAGTAGTTCAAAATCCCTAAAGTTTACACAATTACATTTATTGAGCACCTTCCAGGTTATAATTCCAGGTGAATTATATAAATTATGTTTAATACCCCCGAGAATCTGTAGGGTAGCCATACTTATCTTCATTTTACAAATATGGTAACGAGGGCAGAGAATGGATAACTTTGCCAAAGATAACACATTTGGGATTTGAACCCATGTAAATGGCACAGATTACACGTGAAATGGAAAATGACTTAACTCCATTATCTACCTGCACTTCCAAAGCTGTCTAATTATGCTTCTATCCCAAACTTCTGAGGACAGAGCATCAGTCAAGAATCACACTGGGCTTCCCATCTCCCCACCTGGGCTTGAGCTGTGGATGTCTGATCCATTCCACTCCCCATCCCTGACCCAGATTATCTGTATTCCCCACGCTGTCTCTTTGCTGGATTTATACCCATTCACCTGCTGAATCAGTGCCTAGCAGAGTCCCTGTGACTTAGTAGGTGCTTGATAAATTGTTGTTCAATGAATGAATAAATAAACGAGTCCTCTGTAGCTAACCCAGCCATATGGGGATGGGAGGAGCAGTAGAAGGAAAATGTTAACTCAACTCTGTATGTTACCCTTTGAAACCCAGCATAATTTTCTCACTCTGTGAAGCCCTCCCTTAGTCACCAGGCAGTGTTATTCAAAACTCCCTCTGTTCCTTGTACATTACCACCCCAGTGTTTAACAATCTCTGTCTCCCACTGGAAAGCAGGGTTCCCAGAGCCTGGAACATAGAGGCAGGATGCTCAACTACTGTTAAGTGAATGGGAGATGATGATAGAAATGCCTATATTTCATCAGAGGCAACCATAACCAGTGAAGTGTCCTAGACCTGGGATAAGCTTGGGCCAGTGGGAGTCTAGGGAGGCATCTGGAACCTTAAGAATTAGAAAGTTTTTATAAAGCAGGGGTCATCGACGTCAAATTTAGCACAGAGGACAAAGAGACTGAATATTGAGAAGAGAACAGGGGAGCGAGAACCATGCTTCACTTATTCACTCTTTATCTCCAGGACCCAGCCCTGAGTCAGCCATTGGTCAGCCACTCATTAAGTGTTTATTAATGACCACCAAGTGAGTGCGCTGGTGACTGTGGTAATATCAGTGTCGGTGGAATTTGCAATATCAGAGTCAGGGGAGAAATAAACAGATTCTTATAAAGGACAGACAGTGAGGCAAAGTATGTATTCTCCCTCTCCACTCTGCCAAGGAAATCAATAAATATGTGTTGGTTGACGGATTGGCATCTGCTCCTTCCTGAAGTGTGTATCTCTGTTTGAAAAAAGACACTGACCACTCTGAACAATGACACAGGCCATAGAGAACAGTTCCTAAGTAGAGAGAATAACAAGTCAGATTTATGGTTTAGTCCAGTGCTTTCCAAGCATTTTTAGGGTATGACGCATATAAGAAATTATAACATCTATATAATGTATTAAGGTAAAAAGACAAGGCTGCTTACAGCTGGATGCTGAAAATCTTAGCCCAGGAGATCAGGTGTCCCAGCCCCCCAAGGGCTAAAGCCAACCTGTGGTGCATTCTCATCACACACCCTGGGGCTCTGGCTTGGTAAAAAGTTGGGGAAATTGTCAATCTGGCAGACAGAAGTTTTTAAGTGTAAGACACAAATATATTACCAAGTTAAAAAGAAAGGACTTTGCACTTTCTGCTATTGCAGTTTGCTAGGGGGCCACAACATTTGAACAGAACTGGAATGATTTTTACCAGGTATCCAGGATTTTTAAGTCTGCTTTGGTTTTCCTTCACTTTGTCCTATGAAAAACACTTTCTCTAAAGTCCTATAACCCATCCTCTGGTCCTTATTTAATATCCTTTTGTTCTCTTAGTGAATTTGTAAAATGTTTATTATAGGAAATTTCAGACATATTCCACAGTAGAGAGAGAACACTATAATGAACCTCAGTCACCCAGCTTCAAAATTTAACTCATGACCAATCTTTTTCCATCTATACCTCACTTTATTTCCTCCCCTCTAGACATCATATTATTCTGTCCATAAACATTTTATTATACATCTCCAAAAGTTAGGGTTCCTTTTTTTTTTGGCTGGGAAAGATTCACCCTCAGCTAACAGCTGTTGCCAATCTTCCCCTCTTTGTTTCTTCCTCCCCAAAGCCACAGAACATAGCTGTATACTCTAGTTGCAAGTCTAGGGATTCTTTTTAAAATGACCACAATACTATTATCACATCTAAAAAGTTGCAGTTAATAATTCCTGAATATAATCACTCAGTTATATTCATATTTTCTAAATTTTCTTTTAATTTTTATAGTTTGAATCAAAATCTTAACATAATCCCTACATCACAACAGGCTAATATTTTAATAGGTCTCTGAAGTTCCTTTAACCTATTCTTTTTGATTCTTTCACTTATTTGTTAAAGGTACCTTTCTTCAGCAGGACTTCCTCCCACAGATCAGAAGATGCTGATGGTATTCCTGTGGTGGGTCTAACACGTTCCTGGGCGTAATGGGCTGTCACATCCAGTCGTTCTGGGGCGGGCCTTCTTGACGTTGGTGGTTTTCCCTGACTTGATCATATTCTGGGATTCACAGCATCTCAGCTAGTTTTGTTATAGATATCGTTTATAGTTAGGGAGCCTTGCTACCCTAGTTGGGTTTTTTTTGTTTTTCATGGTGAATTCAGAAAAATTTAAAAACTACCTATCACCAGGACCATATTCTAAAAATATTTCTTAAAATTGACTTTGTTTTTTTTAAGGTTTCAAGAGAAATTGCTTTAGTTATTTTTTTTGAGTATGTTAATAACAATTCTCTTACCCCAGATTTCCTCTAATTTAGTGTCATTTGGATGCATATTAAAGGAAAATCACACTCAGGGATTTTTAGCGTTGGTGTATTTTCATTATAATTTTCCTTATATTTATATGAAAAGAAAACTGTTGGAGTGTGAGAGGTACAGTAACAATTAATTTCTCTCCCTCCCAAGATGGGAACCAATCAAGAGAAAGAGACAGGCAAGTGGAGATCAGAATATCATCTCTCATTCTGAGAAGGCTATTAAAGAAGACGGCTCATTGTTAGGATAAGCATTCCCTGTGGTGACCCTTCCAAGACCAGATCTTGGGACAACCTACTCGTACAAAGCTTGGGTCCCCAGGGCAGCCACAGTCTACAATGGGTCAACAGTTATCCTCCAACCAGGTAATTCCCTCCTCCTTCATGGACAAGAAGGAGGATTGGAGCAAGATGTCGGGAGTGCTTCTCAAATGGGCATCTCTCTACATGGAAACAAAAAGAGTGGAGAAATTTCCTCTAACCAAAATTAAAAAACAATTACCAACCGACTTAAGTACATTAATTTAATGTAATACATAATGTTTTTCTAAAACTGAGCTGCCAACATTGAGTAAAGTAGTAGAAAGCTGTATTTATCTACAGTGTTTATATTTTATGTCAGTTACTACCGTCTTGATTATTAGTGTTTTGAGCGTATTTTGGCCGTTGATTAATTTTCATTATTTTCCCTTTTTAAAAGCAAGCTCCTTTTTGAGAAACAGTTGGTCATTTTATGCGACAAACAGGATATTAGTACACCAAAATGCAATACCAATGTTTTTAAAATACTGCCTATGAAAATATCTTCACTGCATTGCAAAACAAAAAGAAAGAAATGCTGCAATTTGTACGAAGATATAAGCTACCCAATCACCCTGTACATTCAGATGCAGGATACCCATGGTATGATACATATCCTCTTGTGTTTGACATCGTGTACCAGTAGCCTATGATGATTCAATTCTCTCAGCTCTTCTCTCAGTTCAAACTAAGGTAAACCTTTGGATTAATGATTGTGATGTTAATTGACCTCCACCTTGTTGCAGTGAAAATATAAACTCAACAGAAATGGGCATCCAGATCATCTAGAATACTTTATGTCAATTACTTTATATCCTCAAACAGAAAACCTAAATATTCTCATTGCACTCATGGATGACCAAAAATAAGTTCTCAAAGACCCAAGTGTCTATAGATGCTAGTTTGAGAAATGATGGGTACAGAAGGAAAATACACAAATATCAGAGGTAGAATGAATACATGGATGCCAAAACGAGGAAGGACAATAAATAACAAAATTCAGAGAAAACTAAGAATTCACATACTACCAAAGGCAAACATCTCTAAAATGGGAGCAAAAGGTTCCCTCTTCTAGTCTCTCCCAATAATGGTCTATTATAGAATGGAGATTGATAAGCAATGGAAGGGACACTGAAGAGAAGAAAGATAGGGACACGTACAAAATCCTTTGTAAAATTATTGAATCAGCCCAGAGACATGAGATAGTCTAATCTCACATTGTTAATGGCCATCCTGAGATCTGGAAGATGGCTCACTTTTCTGGAGGATAAACTGGTCTCTTTTTTCTATAGGTCACTGTGATTCTAAGGGAACACAGTTACAGCATCATGTTGGCAGGAACATAGATTATCTTCATAAAAGTACCAGACCAGAATTCAGAGCTTAACTGCATTTCCGGTCTCTCATTCACCCTGTTACGAGGTTGCTTTGGGCCACAAGAATAGTTCTTTGCCATTCTGTGATAAATTCTCTGTCCTTCTGTTAAGAAAATCTCTAGGTTTTCAAATGTTAAAATGGCCTTTCATAATATCCGATTTGCTAACCAGGTGATGTAAGCACAAAAGAAGAGAATGCTGTATACAGGCCACTAAGAAGGGCTACATTTTTCTATGAGAGAAAGATGAAAAAACTATAAAATTAAGCCTAAGTGTTACAACTTAACACTTTTAAACTTCTAATTCCCGTATACAATATTTAGTCAACATCGATTGTCACATTTTATCCAAGATAATGAAATATTTCCGAGTAAATGTAATCCCTAACATGTCATCAAGCTATATTTCAAAAAGGTTTATAAATCAATTACTTGGAGCTTACAGCCAGATAGCCCCTGCAGCTGCTTAGAACTTGGATACATTTCCTCATATAAAAAAGATTGTAAACCACATAGGTACAAGGATTTATTAGAACACTGTAGTTTCATGTGGATAAAACAGGCTTTTGTGGGTTGGCCTGTGCACCCAACCACCATTTACCATAAGGAGGTGGCAAGGAATAAACACTGATTATGTGAATTCAAATGTTCACAGCTGAACTGAACTCATTTTTAACACTTTCAAAAAGGTCGTCAGTGACTACAATGAGTTGCCCTGGAACTTAAATTAATGTTGCCATTTGAGAATGAAACCTTCAGGAAAAAACCACAAAGGACAAAATTAATTCTCAGTAGAAATAACCCACTCCAAAAGATAGATACCTGAGTCAATCTGGGGACTTCCAAGTCCAAGCAAAATGACTAGTATGCAAAGCCAGGAAAATATGTCTGAATACAAAAGAAAGCCCTACCCTGGTCATTGGTATTATGTAATCTTCATGCAAAAAGAGAACATGGCAACAGGGTAGTCTGTGTGAAGTCTAAAAAAGGAAGTCATGGATCGAGAACCTGCAAGTTTTTGTACAACACTGTCAAGGCAAAGAAATACTGAGTCTGGAAAGCACAAGTATCTGGCCACTAACATAACTAACTTCAAATATTTATTTATTCCATGAACACCTTTTAAGTGTGTACAATGTCCTCAATGATGTTTTAGGCAACAGAGATATTCTAGTGATTAAAACAGACAAAAATTATGTTCTAAGTTGGATAGAAAAATCTAAAATAAGTTGTTGAAATATTTAACTATGTCGGATGATGATCAATGCTACTGAAAAAAAGAGAAAATAAGGAGAATAATGAGGAAAGGGGAAGGTACAATTTTAAATAGGTCATCAGGAAAGACCTACGAGAGAAAGTGTCTTTGAATAAAAATCTGCTGATGGTGAGAGAAGCAATTTGGACACCAGATGCGAAAAAAAAAAGCCAAGAAAACAGAAATGGTAAGGCCCTGGGGTGGAAATATGCCTGGTGTGTTTGCGAAACAGCAAGAACATGGCTAGGTTTGAACGCACTGCATGATGGAAAAACAGAAGTAACTTAGATCTGTCTGTCTGTGTAGGGCCTTATGGGCTATTCTGAGGAATTTGGATTTTATTCTGGGTGAGATGGAAAATCACTGGGAGTTCAGAACAGAGGATTAATTGATCTGACTTACATTTTACCAGTATTGCTTTAACTACTATGTCAACATTAAACTGAGGAAAGGAGTGTGTGCAGGTGCAAGGGAGGTAGCAGAGAAAACATGTAGGGAGCTACAATATTCCAAGCATAAAATAATGGTGACAAACACCAGCGTGGTGGCCATGGAAATGGTGACAAAATGTTGGACTATTTTTGTGTGTGCGTGCAAGGAACATTGTCCCTGAGCTAACATCTTTGCCAATCTTCCTCTATTTCGTTTGTGGGACACCGCCACAGCATGGCTTGATGAGCAGTGTGCAGATCTGTGCCCAGGATCTGAACCCACGAATCCCAGGCCATTGAAGATGAGTGTGCAAACTTAACGACTACACCACCAGGCCAGCCCCATGATGTTGGACTAATTTGATGGTAGGATTGACTGAATTTCCTGAAAGATTGGGTGACATGTAAGCAAAGTTGAGATGTCAAGGATGACTAGATGATATTTGGCATGATACACTGGCAAGACAGGGGTGCATTTAACAGAGGTGGGGCAACTAGGGAGGAGAATGAGACTGACAGTGTTCACAAGACATTCTGCAGCTGAGGCAAACAAACCCTTGAGAATCTCCATTCCCCTGTACATTGATTCCATGCTCACCAGGAAAGTTTTCAGTAATTAATTCAATCCATCCAGTGGTATGATAGAGAAGCTACTCACGACAAGTAGGTGTATTTTAGTCATAAGAAAGTTTTACCCTCTATCACATTAAAGACGTTGTTTCTTTACCACTGGCTTGAGAAGTCTGTAATTGTTCTCATATTTCTTTCTATATGTAATGTGTCTTGTTTTCTCTGGTTGCTTTTGTTACTAGCCTTTGGCAATTTAATTATGATGTATGTGCTATGTTTTTCGTGTGTGTTTATCCTCTATCAATTAAATAAATTGATTTCATTGTTAATTCTTAAAATAACACAAGTTCCAAACCCAGATGGCTTCCCTGTGGAATTCTATCATATTTAAGTAAAAACATAATATCAATGTTACATAAACTCTTTTAGTTATTTGAAGATGAGAGAACACTTTCCAATACATTTTATGAGGCCAGCATAACCCATATACCTTAATCAGACACAGTGAAAACAAGAAAACTGCAGATCAATATCCTTCATGAACACAGATACAAAAAGCCTCAAGAAATTTGGAAATAGAGTTGGCACTATACAAAAAGGGAGAACACACCACAACCAAGAAGGATTTATCCCAGGAACGTAGGGTTGGTTTCACATTCAAAAAATCAATCAATGTAATTCCCACATTAACATAATAAAATACATATAATCATCTCAATAGATGCAAAAAAGAAATTCAAGTAAAAAAAACTTTAGAACTCAGAAAACTAGCAATGTAAGAAGCATCTATCAAAAACTCCTTCTAACATCATACTTAATGATAAAAGAATGAATGCCTTCCCCCTAATATTGTGTAAAAAAGGTAAGGATTCCAATCTCATTACTTCAATTTAACACTAGTAGTAATTCTAGGCATTACAGCAAGGTGAGACAGGAATTAAAAGACAGACAGACAAGAAAGAAAGAAGTTCCTAAATAATTTAGGGGGAAAAAAACAAAAATTCTAGAAAAAATAAGTAAGTAAAACAAAGTCTCAAGAGTTAATGCCAATAAAAAAAAATCAAGTTTATTTCTGTATACTAGCAACAAACAGTTGGAAAATAAATTTTTAAATACCATTTAAAAAAAGATCAAAAACCATGAATTGTTTATGAATTTAACAATTTATGTGTAGACTTTCACAATGAAAGCTACAAAGCATTGAGGAAAGAAATTAAAGACCTAAATAAAATGGAGAAGCATGTCATGTTAATGGATCAGAAGACCAAAATTGTTACAGTGCCAGTTCTTCCAAACTGATCTATAGATTCAATTCGATCACAATTAAAATCTCAGCAAACTCTTTTGTAGACATTGACAACATGATTCTAAAACATGTATGGACATGCCAAAAAAAAAAAGCTAAAATAGCAAAACAATTTTGAAAAGAAGTGTGGAAGACTTGTACTATGGGATTGCAAATCTTACCACAAAACTACTGTAATCAAGACAGTGTGGTATTGGCATAAAGATAAAACAGAGATTAATGGAACAGATGAGAGAATCCAGAAATAGCCTAGACGTATATGATCTATTGATTTTTGACAAACTCCCAAGGTAATTCAATAGAAGAAAGAAACTCTTTTCAAATGATGGTGCCAGAGCAACTGAGTGTCCATATGGCTGGGGGGGGGGGGGGGGGGGGTCAGAGAGGGCAGATTTATATTCATATCCATATAAACCTCAATCCTTATCTCACCCTATAAAGAAAATTAATCTGAAATGGATCATAGACCTAACTATAAAAGCGAACATTTTAAAACTTATAGAACACAGGAGAAAATATACAATACCTAGGCAAAGATTTCCTAGATTGGACAGAAAATCACTGTTAAAAATCATTAAATTGGACTTCATCAAATTTTAAAGGTTCCGCTCTTTAAAACACATCAATAACAAAATGCCAAGGCAAGACACAGACTGGGAGAAAATATTCACAACACATATATCTGACAAGGGACTTTTCTCCAGAATGTGTATATAAAATATACAACTCAGTGATAAGAAGACAAACAACCCAATTTAAAAATAAATGTATTTGAAAAGACATTTTAAAAAGAAGATATACAAATGGCCAAGAAGCACATAAAAAGATTGTCAACATCATTCACCATCAGAGAAATGTGAATTAAAACCAAAAAGATATACCATATCAAATTCACAACAACAGCTAACAGAAAAATGATTGACAATACCAACTGTCAGGGGTGATGTGGAAAACTGAAATTCTCATGCATTGCTGGTGGGAATGGAAATGGTACCACCACTTTGGAAAACAGTTTGGCTGTTCTTATACAGTTAAAGATACAGTGGTAACAGATGACTCAGCAACTCCACTCCTACGTATTTACCATCTGTGCCAGTTATCATTTTATTGACTCCCAGCTCCATATCCTCCTCTCCTTGCCTGTTCTGTATAATGGAGCTAAATCCTGTAAATATTTCTCCTTTGCCAGATGGCACAATGTTAGGCTTTGTAGTAGAGTGTTCTGGAAAAAACAATGTAGGGAAGAGGGATTTCTCTTTCTGGTTCTGGTGTGCTCCTGACATCAGGATCTGGCAGTGCTCACAATTTTTTCCACAGTTTCCAGTGGCCAAAAGCCTATAGCACCTTGCTGAGGGCAGCTCCCCTTGGCACTCCCTCGGGCAGTAGTGCGGTAGTGGAGTGCCAGCGGCAGGGCACTTCACGGTGAGCAGCATCCCCAGGACCCATAGAGCAGCTTCCCCACCAGTACCACTTGCTAAGCACCTGCCTTGAGTGGCTTTCACTGGCACCCAGACTGAAGTATTACCAGCAAGCCAGCTCTACCTGACTGACTGCCTCAGTGCTGCCTTAGGATGCTTCCCACGTGGGTGCCACTGTGAATCCCTCTGGGTAAACAGCTTCTTCACCTGGCACCCCTAACTAATTCCCCGGTGAGCACGACCAGCTAGGCACCCGTCCTTGGACAGATATCCCAGGGCCTCCCCTCAGGTACCTCTGCAGTGAGTTCCAGAGGGTAGTGTCTCCCTGTGGACACCTTTCCCCCCCTCTTCAGCACTCCTGAAGGGATATCCAGTGAGTCCTGCTGAGAAGTTATCTCACATAAATTCTTCACCATCCATTGAGCCATGGCCATTCTCCCTCTCCTCTCTCTCCCATCTCTCTCTCTCTCTCATCCATTGAGCCCTGGCTCCCACCTCAAGAAAGGAAGAGGTGTCCTTTCTGAGGTTCTATCTCAGCCTTAGGGACAGTGGCTGCTCCCTGTTCTACTAATCCTGTATTCTTTAACAATTCTCTTTACTTCTTAATAACCAATTCTCCATTACTCTAATCCTCTTATATAATCTCCTGTTAATAATTATCCTCACTGAATGATATTTAATAGTATTTTTAAATTAAACTTTCCCCTTCAGATTACTGTTTGGTTTCTGTCATACCAAGAGAAATGAAACCTTATATCCGCAAAAAGACTTGTACATAAATATTCAGGGTAGTTTCATTCATAATAACTAAAACTGGAAAGAAATAGTCATCAACAGGAAAATGGATGAATGATTTATAGTATATCAATACAATAAAATATTGCCAGCAATAAAAATGAGTGACCTGCTGATATGTGAAACAACATAAGTGAATCTCAGAAACACTTTGTTGAACAAGAGAGGTCATCCACAAAAGACTATATACTATGTGATTCCATTATATTAAGCTTTAGAAAGGAAATTTAATCTATAGTGAGAGAAAGCATATCGGTGGTTTGTTGTCTGAGGCTGAGGGTGGGACATGGGAAGTGACTGGAACGTGGCACAAGGTCCTCTCAGTAAGGATAACAGAAGATTCTACATGTTGATCTGGGCAAATCTGTCATAGTTGTAAACACCTATCAAAATTCATCACGCTGTACATTTAAAATTGGCCCATTTTACTGTTTAAAAATTATACCTCATAATTGATGTAAAAATTCGTGAATTCATAAAATTGATGGATACATTAGTCCCCATTCATTTAATTTTGGTGAAGTTGTCCACTCGAGCTTACTCAACTCTTATACGGAAAGAATTGAGTTTCCAGATGTTCCAGCTAAGGACTTGATACTGAATGATTAGATTATACTAACAAGGTTCCACCTTTCTAGGCTTCTCCTTAGTACCATCTCTTTCTGAGTTCTCTATGCACTACAATTCCATAAAGGTGGGAAGGACAGTAAAGAAGGGACCCTGGACGCAGCTGTGTCACTCACATACAGGCTACTGAGAACTGCAGAAATCACAGCTACTCCCCCAGTCCCCACACTTTAGAGATGTCCATTCTGCTATGTCAGACAGTGAGTGGGAGATAGTCAGTGAGCAGGGAGGCTAAGAGAAGGAGGCAGCCTCCCAACTTGTACTAAGGATCTGAAGCTCACAGCCATAACCTGCTCATGCTCGGCCCACCAGCACAGCCCCAATAGGTTTGAGTCCCATTCCCCCCAACCATAGCTGTGATAGTGAAGAACTCAGCAACTGAACCCAGACTTTCCAGACTGTATCCTGGCTCTACCGTTACACATGACGTGCCTGTGGCCAAGAAACTCTATGCCCCGGTTCCCCCATCTGTAAAATGGGGATAGTAACAGTACTCTCCTCACAGGGTTGTTGCGAGGATCAAATGAGCCCACGGGAAGTATTTCAAAAAATAGGAGGCATACAGTAAGATCTCAATGAATGTTACAGCTTGTTATTATTATTGTTATCTTGTTGTTATTACATAATATTACAGTGCTTAGAAGAGTGATCAAAACAAGAGCTATCAGTGCTGGTGCCCATCAATATCAGAAAATCTCAGGACTTTAACAGAAACTGTTTTTTCAATCCATAACAGTAAATGTCTTCAACAAGAATTTGTTGCCATATTGCTGCTGTATTCTTATAATTCTTCCTATGCCGAATCAATACCAGGGGAGAGTTATTTACTATACATAAAGAGTGTACTGTTTCCTCTGTAACTCCAGGTAAAGATTATCATGGGTAGGTAAACTTTATTAGGCTTACCTGCTGAAAGCTAAGAAATTGCTAATAACACAAATTTCTGACCAAAAAGATTCTATGTGTATCAGATGGCTGAAATAAAAACTGTTAGGGCTCTCTATAACTATGGTTGAAATAACTCCGATAACACCAGATATACATGTAAAATTCTAGAGCTTTCAGAACCACTTGCTACTCTCCAAAAAACACCTGGGGAATGTAATGTAGACCGCAGCGCCCAAACCTGTAAGCATTGCCCCTCTGGTCAGAGATATTTAGAAGACAGTTATGAAGAGATGAAGATTAGAGGATATGACCTCCAAAGTCCCTCCCAAACTGTCATTCTTTGATTACAGACTATGAACTGCTGCCTAGGTACAGCCAACGTATCACATGTAAATTTCAAAATCAACAGCTCCAAAATAACACGGTACCTTTCAACCCACATAGTCCCCATCTAATTTCTGATAATAGCTTCCCCAATTAACCCAAACTCAAAACCCTAGAGAATTATTTTACTCACTCTTTTTACCTATTTCACAACTTCAATTATCTGCCAAGACCTGTCGATCCATTTCTATAACATCTGTTAAAGTCATCGCTTCTTTTCCATTCCCCTCTGTCATCACGTTAGTTCCAATAGCTGTTACCTTTCTCCTGCAGCACTAAAATAACTTCTTAATTGAGCTTCCACTTGAGCCCATTGAGCCATGGTTGACAAAATAATAGTTTTGAAACAAAATCATCACTTCACTCCTCTCTTAGTTAAAAACATTTAATGGCTCCATAATTCTTCTTAAATTAAATTAACTTGAAGCTCTTCAACCTAGCATTTGAAGCCTACCACAATATGTCCCAAATTTTTCTCCTTTCTGCAACTTAGTCTTGACCTCCCTATGCCACAATCGAACTGGACTATCTCCTTATGTCCAAAGATGTCCTATGATTTCTCACCTCAGTGCTCATTTTAGTCTCTCCACTTAAAATCCCACAATCCTTCCCTTTATCCATCCATTGGAAAATAATTTATCAAGTGTTTAAATATTCAAACCAGTCTACTGAATCTTCTGTCAGTCCCTACAAGGTTTCGGGCCTGTAAAGGTCATGGAGAGAGGCCAGTCACTCCTCTCCCTGTGCTTTTCCCTTGCTGGAACTAAGTGAGAGAGGCTCCAAGAAACTTGTTCATAGAGACTGGAAAGCCCTGACATCCACCCTGGCTGGATGCTTCCTAGGGAGAAAGAACCTGTAGCCTCACCCTAGTGCTTTCATGGAGTTGAGCAACATGAGGGAGAATATAACCCCTAGAGTTACATGGATATGGGAACATAGAGCCTGAGACTCTTTTATGGAAAAGATTTCTGAAGATGGAAAAGCCCACTGAAGTGGTCAGGTGAGCAACGCTTACCGAGACTATGGTACGGTGTGCTTTAAAGAGCAAGATGGAACCCTCTTCCTATTCTCTAAGCCCCTCAGAAGTCACTGGAAAGGACTTTGGGTATTCTCATGGATTCTTGTGATGGGACACCCATCCAGAGAAGGGAGATGCAGAACCCAAGGAAGATGTGACTTCCTCAATCTGAAGGGGTCCGTGGGGATAAAGGTAGCAGGCATAAAGCTGACCACTACCCAAAGAAGACCACGCACTGCATCTATGTGGACACCCCTCCACATTGTCAGAGGCCACCAGGGTCAACCACAACCAGGATGGACTACAATGACACCAGGGGCCCTTTCCACAACCACCAACATAATACCACTTATACTACAAGAGCCCTGCTTCCTTATTCCTTCATCCACCCACCTTTCCCCAAACCAGATGAGCTTAACCTCGAAGGGTAAAGGGGAGAAGGTATCTCAGAGACAGACTATGCCTCATCCCTACAATAAAGTCAGGGCCACAGCTCTAGCCCACACTACAGGGGCGGGGAGCTTTGATTCAGGTAAGAGATGGAAGTTTTAAACTAGACTAAACCAAGTTTTAATAACTGAAAATGACTAGAAAGCTACAGAATCTATCCAAGGTGTTGTTAAGGGACGCTCAAAGGAGATTCACATAGCAGGGTTAAAAATTTAGACTGAAAAAATTAAAAAGTATTTCATATTCATACTGCAGCGAATGTGTGCTCCTCAGCAAATCATTGACAATTGTTTACAACTGTGGAAATAACTGTGTCCTATGAGCTCACTGCTGAAAAGTGCCAAATGTGTCATGTTCGATGTTATGTTGGATGCTAAGATATTATCCAGAGAAGGAAAAATGTTCTGCAATACTAATTAAAAACAATTTGTTGTGTCAGAGAAATCCAGAGCACAGAAACGGTAGGTGGAGAGGCCCCTTAGACAAATAAGGGTGGTAGAACTCTCCACTGCAGGTGCAAATTCCACAGCTGGCACTGCCTAGGCTTCTGGTCCTCACTTCATATGTCAAACTACAGCTCAGTGAAGTGCCACAAACTTCAACAAAACTACCTCTGAACAGAGCTGCTTTCCAAACCACTTTCACCTCAGCATTCCTTAACAATTTTGTAACAAAACAACTGGTCCATTCCTCTGTTCTGATTTCCGGAAAGCCATCCAACTGGTCACACCATCTTACTTCTGAGCCAAGACGCAGGCTAGAATGTCCCGGGTCTTCCTCTGCTTATTTAATCTCCTTTTTCAGTTGCTGTTCTTTAGAGTGCTGGGGGAGAAAAAACTACATATATAAGAAAGCAGCCTTTTGGTTTTTGTCACTAAGTAGTCTTGGAACAGAACTCCTGTAATAAAAGAGATTACGAGAAACCCAAACTAATTTTCGTTTTGCTTTGTTTCAACTTTTTTGAATTTCAAACCCAACACAAAATGAGTTTGTAAATCATCTTCCGCTGCCAAGTTAACAGAAATGAGAAACCAGTTTAAGTGGAAAGCTTCCATATATCTACAAGAACACAAGAGTCCCTAAGATTCCAGCTCTGAGAACACGCTTCTTCTTAATGTTAGGCCATCATTCAGGCAATGCCAACACTCCTACGTGTACTACTTTTATTGTTATTCAAAAAAGTTTTTCTGTTGGATAGCCTCGCTAAATTGTAGGCTACCTGAAAGCGGAGAAAACATTTTCTTTCTCAATTTTGTTATCCCCTATAGCACCAAGTACAATCATTAGTACCCAATAAATGCTCTTATCCTATTGACTGCTTTTGCTGTCTTGCCCACAAGGCCTAAGTCCACATTTATAAAGCAATTTATGAACACGACATGTCACGCACTTCAGATGTACCAACTATTAGGATCACATATTGAAGACAGGTGGATAAGAAGTGCTTGAGGTAAATGCAGTTAGATGGTGCTTTGTTTTCCTCAAGATCAAATAGAAAGTAAAAACCAGGAAAAATAAACCCAACTACCTGCAGCTTAAAAAAAAATCTAACTAAGCCATCCACTTATGTAAGGCTTACACGGCAACTTCGTTACCAGAATTGTCTATAATTGTCTTATTCCCACTTATGTCACAGTCTCGAAATAGGCAAGTAATATCCTATTTCACCAAGCAAGCATATGTAGAGGTATGCCATTTTTAGAATAATTATATTTAACTGAAAGGAAATTTTAAATTACAGCTTGAAAAGATATATCTTTATCCTTAAAAAATTTGGAAGAATGATATGTTTGGATACAAAACTTCTTATTTGCAAATGTAAGACAAAAAGCAGACTTGGAAAAAATATATCCTGTCTTTCAACATCTACTGATTTAAACTAATCCAAAGAACTGATTAAATGCACGTATTTTCTTATGAACTTTTAGTCTTATTTTTCAGATGAAGAAATTCAAGTGTGACATACTAATGAACATGTCCCAAGTCAGGTAGATATGAAGTGGAAAAGCTGAAAGTCCGAAATATATCCCATGGTTTTTTTGTTTTGGTTTTTGAGGAAGATTAGCCCTGAGCTAACATCTGCTGCCAATCCTCCTCTTTTTGCTGAGGGAGACTGGCCCTGAGCTCACATCCGTGCCCATCTTCCTCTACTTTATATGTAGGATGCCTGCCACAGCATGGCTTGACAAGCGGTGTGATGGTCCACACCCAGGATCTGGGCCAGCGAAACCAGGGCTGCCAAAGTGGGATGTGCAAACTTAACTGCTGTGCCACCGTGCCAGCTCCTCCCAGGTGTTTTAACAGTTTAACATGGGGTGTCTTTCATGGCCACTAACGGCTTTAGTAATGGGACATTTTCATGGGCTCTCTTAAAAACTGTACGTCGTGGAAGGAAAGGGCAAACTTTCCCACATAGGAAGCAGAGTATCCAGCCTCCGGAGGGTGGAGCCAAATGATGGAGAAGCCAGCACATAAACCTTTTAAAACATCTTCCTCAGAGGTGTTCCTGGGACCGTCCTAAGGGGTCTGGGTATGTTCCTAGTGTTTAGGAAGCTGGGCCTTCTCAGCCTCGCTCTTGCTGGCGACTGTGCCTAAGAGTATAACTCCAACAACAGCTCTTCTCTTCCTAAGCCTTGAGTGTACCCCAGGGCCTTCAGAATAAATCTGTAGTTCCTAAACATGACCGATAAGGTCCTTTAAGAAATGGCCTCTATCTAAATCTCCAGTCTCATCTTTCCCTCTCCCTTGTACATATACACCCCTAAGGTCTAATAGTTTCCCCGGCAATCAGGCGTTTTCACACACCCATGCCCAAGCACATATAATGCCCTCTGTCTGGAACCCCTTCCTCCACTTCCTTATCTGTCTGGCACAAGCTCCCATGCATCCTTCTAGATGCCACCTCTTTTCTGAGGATATCAATGTCTTTCCTATGAAGCCTTTTTGGATGTACCTCTCCCACTTTGCAATCAACTCTATTACCATGTAACACGTTGTTATGTTATATATAACATCACCTTTTGACTGTGAGCTCTTTGAGGGCACGGACTTATTCTTCTCTGCCTCTATTCTCAGTATTTTGCACAATGCTTGGCATGGAGTGGGTCTTCATTTATTTATTCAGCAAATATGTTCTGTGTAAATGCCAAGTGGCAGCACTTCGCTAAGCTTGAATAACAAGTCAGATGAACTTGGACTCTGAGTTTATAGAACTTACAATGCAGTAAAACTCAATAAACACCTGCTGAATTAAATTATATTCCTTGTTACAATTTGCTTAAATATTCTCACTTATGAGCCTCCGTCCATGCTGGTCCTTGTGCCTGGAATGTCCAACTCTTTCTTTTACACTTACCCAAATTCAATTTGTCCTTCAAAATCCAGTCCATATTCCATGCTCCCAATCTTTACATGACTGGTCTCATCCTCACTGACCTCAGTAAGAATTAAACCCACTACCACCCTTCCTTCCTCAAACAACTCATCTTTTGGACTTTCCTATTTCTGCCAACAGCAACAGCCTCCTTTCAGACTCCTTCCAGGTGCAAAACTCCTGACTCGTCTTTGCCTGTTCCTTCACTCATTGCCCCACCTCATCAGCTGTCCAGTCCTGCCACCTCTGCCTCTGCAATGCCAAACACCTGTTCCCTCCCTCTGTTCCCACTGCACTTACCTCTGTCTAGCCTCTCATTACTCTCACCAGTCTATTACCACAGAACATATCTTTCTTTGGCCCTCTTCTCATTTTAATTCAATCTTGATTAAGATTCTGAGAGCAGAGTTCTATTTTCCCCCTGTTGACAAATCCATAAAACTTCCTAACCACCTCAAGGATAAGGTTCAGAGTCCTCCTTGACCGTGGTCTGCTGTTCTAACCTTTGTTCCTGCCGCTCCTTTATATACACCCTGTGCTCAAGGTAAACTGGAAGATGTGCTGTGTCTCAAATGTGTCCTTAGCCAGTGTCTTTGCTCCTGCTGCTCCCTCTCGGCTCATCTCCTCTATTATTAAATTCCACCACGACCACGGCTCCACATCTTTCACAAAGCCTTTTTTGATCTTTCCCTCACTCTCTTCCCCATAGATGACAGAGAACTCCCCTTCCTCAGAAGCTGCGTGTACTTCATGGAGAATTATGACACAACATATTTCATCCTATATTTAGCTGTTTGTGTATTTATCGTACCACTCAATTAGACTTGAGGTCACTGAGAGCCACCCTCTGGGTCAACTTAGAGGGACCTTTCTGTTTTCCAATTCACCTTTTTAATATTTGAATTAAAATACTGGATCACAACACTGTAATTATTCGTTTCTGTGTCTATTTCCCACACTACCACAGTCCTTAATGTTGAAAGACCAAATATTATTTATTAGTGTATTTTTGTGCCTGGCATATAGTCAGTGATCAAAAAATGTGTCTAGTATGAGTGGATTAGTACAACACCCTGAAAATATTTTCTTAATACATCAGCTAGAATTAATAATCTATTTTACTTATAGCATTTATAGTCTTAAATATAGCCTCCCTTTAATTTTCCATGGTGTAAGATTCATCTCCATGACTACATTGAAATGAAAGATTAGGTTGATTTAGCCTTCCTAATTAGATAATGGTTCTTTGAAGAAAGATTTTGGTCCACCCTTCACTATTTCCCTTTGGTATAACAGTTCAGAATTAATGGATATCAATAAATGTTCATTAGCTCCTTGATGGGTTAATTATTTGATTAGGGTAGGAAACAGAGAACAACCCAAAATGGGATTTCTCTTGCATAATGACAAGCTGAAAGGTTTATTTTCTAATTTTAATCTACTGATTAAAATTTTTGCATGTTACACTGAAGACTACTTTTCAAAGTAAAACAAACTCTAGAGATCATTTAGACCAGAAATTAAACTTGGGCGGGGGTGGGGGGGGGGGGGGGGGTAGAAGGATTATGGACTCATGAGATCTATTGAAGTTTGGATCCTCTCCAAGTAAAAAATATGTTCTCAAATATCCACACACCATTTTTCAGACCATTTGAAGTCATTCAAGGCCTCCCCTAAGGTCATTTGTGACTTCAGGTTAAGAAACTTTCTTTGGGCCTCATGTTAAAGACGAAGAAATCTCAGGTTCAAAGACTATAGGCTACTTGCTCAAGATCATACAGGTACCCTCCCCCCAGACTCCTGCGCTTTCCACTATTCTAAGCATTAAAATAAATAGAAATGTTTAACACTATAAACTCTAAGTGCAATCCTATTATTTGAATAGTTAAATAATTTGCATCCTACGCTTGAGTTCTCTTCCATTTACAAAATTTCTGTGAAGACCAAACATGACTCAACTTAGTGATTCCAAAATCTTAGCTTTTCAGTCTGGCAACAAATATTCAATTCAATGCAACAAACAGATATTGACTACTTTTTACGTGTTGAGCTCTGCACTAGATTCTAAAAGTCCAGAGATGAGTAACACATGCACAAGGAACAAAGCTAGCCACTTCATCTGTCCTTGGAGACAGGAAGTGTATCTAATTCATCCAGGGCCCAGCACAAGGACTGGTAACTAACAAGCATTCCTTAGATACTTGTTTAAAACAATATAAGAAGTTTGGATGCATATCCTTAAATAGCTCATATTTTCTGGAAACTATTTTCACTGTTATTTCTATTTTCCTAGACTGAATCATAAATCTGTTGCTTTGTTTTTAGTATTGTTAATGCTAATTATAATATTGAAAAACGCTAAAGACCAACCAACTAAACTTTTAAGAGTTTATAATAAAAGTGCAATTATTCATAAAAAGAAATCAGGATAACTTTTTTTAATGGCCTAAGAAAATTATTCTTTTTAAATCCAATTAGGTGTTATTTTGTGCATCAAGTGTAAAAGTAAAACTATTTGTTTTTCCTTTTCAAATTTTAAAGTTAATTATTTTAAAGTGTGCTACACTGAACATAGCGTGTTGGTCTAACCTACATTTATTCTGAGGAATTTACATTCATTTACTTCTATTACAACTTTTCCATACTTCCCGCAGTTATATATGTCTTTATATTTAACCCACAATCCTTACCGTATTTGCCAAGGAGCTAGATAACTAACAGAACTATTTACTAACTGAGTTTTAAGGACATGGTTAGATTTCACAGTTTAGCTTCCTATTACCTTTGATAATTTTTTGTTTTCCCATGTATTGTAATTTGCACGTATACTCTCTTCACTTTCCTTATTTCTTTTATTTTTTCGATATTTAAAATCACAGAAAAATATGCATCTAACAAAAGAACTCAGACCCAATCTTGGGAAGCTGAAGGTAAATAGTGTAGGGATTTTAACTTGAGCTGTTACAGTTATTTCCAAATACTAAAGGACAGAGAAAAACCCATACTTACATATGCCTACTGCACAAGGCGCTAGTCACAACTAGTTTTCAGAAATAAGTTATTTTCCTTATATTAACTTTATAAGTTCATTATCCAACACAATGAAATTACACAAAGCATTTATCAGTTTCTAGGTCTTTTCGGTTCTGCAAAAAATTTTGCTTGCATTTGTCATTTTTAAGCAACAGACACCCAACAGCTTATAAATCGGTAGAAATAATTAACATTAGAGGAGCTTTCCTAAACACGCAAGGAAAACAGGAATTTTTTTTCTGCCTTTCTTATTAAAAGATAAAGAAAGTAAAACAATGCAATTAGAGTAACCTTATCAGGTTATTGTCAAGTCATCTCCCAGGGCTCGATCAATCACTAGCTCTATTGCTCCTACAGTAAAGAACTAGAAAAGAAAAAAATTGCAACTATCTAGAGAAAGAAGAAAGAATCTTTGGAACCAAAATATAAATCGTACAAATAAAATTATTTCTAATTTAGACACCCTATTAAATCTTGAAAGTGTGTTTCTGCTCTAGTTTTTATTTCCACATAATCCTAATGTCATCCTCCACAACCAAGAGACAATTAAATTTCTTGTCATCATGCAAATTTTTTATGATCTAGCACACAAAATGGCAAAAACATCAGTGAGATACTTTCTCTGTTTCAAAAAACAATGTTATTTCCTAGGCACTTTAAATACGGATTACATACAGCGGTTTCACTGGCAGGAGACACAGTTCTAACTGGAACGGAAAAAGGAATCAAGAGGGAAAAAACACTTCACTCAACTGATATGTATATCTCACCTAAAAAACTAAAAAATGAAACTAAAAAACATGTATTTCATCTTTATGATGATGTTTTATATCCAAAGAGGAACAAAGACACCAAAAAAGTGCACTGTATTAGATGTGCGTAAAACAAAATCATGTCCCGACAAGGTTGCTCACTGGCGTCTACCTTCTACCACTGGTCCTCAGCTACCGCAGCAGCTAGCACTTTAGAGAGAGCACCTTTATCCCTGTGAACCAGGTTTGAGAAATACTATTTCAGAAGCTGTCCATTTAGATGTGATAAGCACTTTGTCCTTTATGTAAATGGACGCTTTAAAGTCTATAAAGAAAAAAGCAAATTGTTTTGTTCTGTATATGTATGTACAGGATATCTGTCACCATGGTAGCTTAATGACAAAGAACTGATGCTGGCTGGTATATTCAACTTAGAAAAGTACACAATGGACATTTCCAGCAATTGATCTCTTTGATATCATGAGTAAATTTTACTCAAAAAATATTGTGGAAATAGAAAAGGAAGCATTTTCCCTGAATTCTGGAATCCTCTTTAGAATTAGCATTTTTTACTGCTTCAAGCCCCATGAAGACTCTAAACAAAACAAATGGTCTCTCTTATAAGAAGAGAGAACAGAGAATGGATAGTCAAGCATGCTCCTTCACTTCCATCAAGTCCACACTCTTTCTCTATACCACAGATTACCCTTTAGGCATCATTGTCTAAAACATACAGTAAGAGAATAATAATCTTGTAGATAATGATAGAGATGGAGATGGAGAAAGAGACGTAGAGCAAGAGAGACAGAAATACAAGAGTTGAAAACAAAAACTCTAAGAGAATCGTGTGTTTAGGCTATTCAGTGTAAGCACAGAATGCTAGAGCAATAAGAAGCCTTAGTGATCACCTGGTCCAACCACTTTACCCACAGCTAAAGAAGTGAGACCCAGGGAGGTTGAGTGACTAGTAGAAGGATGACTGGCTGCTCAACAACAGAATGTAGCCCCTGTTAGCTATCCAACTGTCAAACGTAATCAACAGACATGGGGAAAATGACCACTCAGCAATATCAAAGGAATAGAAGGACCAGGCAAATAACCTAACAGAGTTGAGCTGACCAGGGATAGGACATCAGGACATTGGGCAAAGGTTGGGGATGGTGGTGAGCTGGAGAACGTGTGACCCATCTAAAGAGAGTAGCACTACTGAGCGCAAGCGGATTTTAGTCTTGTGGTAATTCAGGTCTGGTATTACTGGATATATCAAATTTTCAAGAGAAGCCAGAAATCCAGATTTTTGGTGGAAATACCCTGATATTTAATTGTTGGAAACTGATTCAAGGTTTTGAACTCCCATGCAGCCCTAACACAGCTGCAGCCCATACACTGCCTCCATATTGCTAGCTCATGAACCCTGGTCTACAGCAGCCCAAATGTCCTCAGAAAACATGTTTTAAATGTGGTGATACTGGTCAAAAGGTGGTGCCTCTGGTGACTTCATTAAGATGACCAGTTGATTTCAGTCTAGGCAACTGTCCAGTAAAACCTCTTTAAGACAGTTGGCAGGGGTGGGGAGATTGCCTTCATTTTCCATGACTCACCCCTCCCTGAGGGCCACCCAATTGGGCTGGCTTCCCTGGACTGAGAGACAATCCACTTCACAGCCTTATCTTCTTCTTCTTTAGGTTTGCTGAGACCAAATTTTAAGGATTAAGATTTTTCTGAGTTAAGATTTTATTTCTTTGCCCAAAAAAATCAGCACTCCTGCCAGCAAATGCACTTGCATTAAACACCACAAGGGAAAAAAAGATGTCAAGTTTTCTTCAGGAACTTGTGAATGGCTCAGGGATTGCTTTGGGAAGCTCTCTTTGGAGAACTAGGGGGATAATTATCGTTTGCAAACAGAACCGTGTTTGATGCCACTTCCTCAGTAATGCCTGTGCGCACAGAACAGCCGAGGCAGGCGGAGCACAAAGAACAGAAAGCAGTTTCACCCTCATGGAGACATTCCCACTCATGCTGCCTGGTTTCTCTCATCTAGCTTCTTTTAAGCTAGATGAGAGATGGTCCTGTTATTAGCCATTAACTTATTCAATAAGTGAATATTTATTGGGCACCAACAACAGCAGGCATAACAAAGTCTGTATCATGGAACTTAAATTCTAGAGGCAGAGAGGGAGATAGATAGACACAGTCGTATGCTGGGGAAGTTTACCAAGCAGTTCTCCGGAGAAAAGGCTCTGATTCGTAGTCATAGTTTTTGACGATTTCTATGGTATAAATACCCCCACCATGTCTGATATCACGCTACCCATGAGACATCAATGAATGCAAAGTTGGGACAGGCGTTCAGCAGCACACTGTTGTATGTTTCCATCACACAGATATGATAGATGTAAATAACCTCAAGAGCAAAAAAGTGAAACGTAGCAAAGTAATTAGGAAGTGGTAAGTTTTGAGTATTATCTTGTTTTTTGATATAACTTATTTCATCGTAAGTTTATATGATTCAATTTTTAATAATGTCTGTGTTTAGCAACTGGCTCCAAAAACTCCTGAAAATTTAAAATTTGGTTCTCTTGGCCTAGTACTAACTGGCTCCAGCACACTACTATGTACAGATAGCTTGATAGATGGATGGATTTTTAATATAAAGAAGTGATAAATTGGATGAAGAAAAATAAGGGTGAGAAAGAGATAACGAATAATAAAGTAAGTTATCCATTGGAAGAGGCCTGAGAAACAAAACTCTGGCTAGAAGTAGCCAGCCAATGACAGATGCCTTCTCCCACCTACCTACCTGGTACAATAGATCGGTGTGATGCAGCTCTCTACTCTAGTATCCTGTTTTATCTTTGGATATGTCTGACTGAGAGAAAACCTTTCCTTTTATTGAGCTAAAATCCATAATCCTGTAGTTGTGGCTTTTAAATTATACTTCGTTAAGCCTTAGGAATTCTACAAATGGGCCCCAGGGATCTCAGAGGCCGCAGGATCTGGTGAAGGGAGGGAGGGGTAGGCCACCTGGAGGGGCCATTCCAGCTTCTGCTTCTAACAAAGGAGCTGCACAATCCTTCTCTTATATTGGAAATCTCTGAAAGTTTGTATTTGACAAAATATTTTTATAATAAAAACCCTTCTATAATTATATACTATATATTTCCACCAATTTATAAATTTTGTAATGATATATATCTTTGCATCAGTAAGAAAAGGCGAGATTACACAACGTAACAAATGATCCCCAAAGTCTAAGTGGTTTACTATAACAAAGTTTATTTCTCACCTACACAAATATACTCCAAACCCAGGTGACATGGCTCATTTTTGCTCATTTTCATTCATCATAGAAAGTTACAGGGTTACACATAACTTCAAGGAAGAAGCAGAAAATGGTACTACTGGACTCAGGAGGAGTAGAATTGAAAATATTATTGAGCAGCGCTAGTGTTTACTACATTCTTCTACTCATTTGACTAAACTATTTACACTCACCTAATAACTTTAACCAGGAAGATACACAGTTAGATCTTTAAAAGTGCCACATGAAATTCTTTTTTTTTTTCTTTTTTAAAGATTGGCACCTGAGCTAACATCTGTTGCCAATGTTCTTCTTCTTTTTTATCTTCTTCTCCCCAAAGCTCCCAAGTACATAGTTGTATAATCTAGTTGTAGATCCTTCTGATTGTGCCATGTGAGACGCCTCCTCAGCACAGCTTGATGAGTGGCACCATGTCTGCACCCAGGATCCGAACCCGTGAAACCCTGGGCCACTGAAGCAGAGAGCTTGAACTTAACCACTCAGCCACATGGCTGGCCCTGAAATTCTGATATATACCACTACTTTCAATCTTTATTCCCTCTTGAAAATCTTTGATTGAAGAAGAAGATATACCTTCCCATCACTTTTGAATTTGACTTTTAACACTCACAAAGAGGTTATCAGTCACTACAATGAGTGGAACTTAAATTAATGTTGCCATATGAGAATGAAACCTGTAGAAAGAAACCACAAATGATGAAATTAATCCTCAGTAGAAATAACCCACTCCAAAAAATATATATCTGAGCCTATTTGAGGACTTCAGAATCTAAACAAAATAACTATTATGCAAATCCAGGAAAATATGTCTGAATACAAAAGAAAGAGAAAAGCATTCACGTGCAGCTTGTCAAGCTTTATCCTCGTTGCAAGGGCAAGAGTGAGCTCTTTCCAAGCCTCTGTGTTTCCACACTGAAACCCAAAGTTGCCCTTAGGACACACAGACAAATGCCAGGATGCTAGAATATTTTCTTCTCCTTCCCTTTTCCCCTTGACTTTCATGCTAAGTACTCTCAGCTGTTCTACCTCTATGTTTGGAGTGGTGGAAGCTTCATAACCCTACATTCCAGAATAACCCTCTAGAACAAGTTTGGTAAACTACAGCCCATGGACAGAATCCAACCTACAGCTTGTTTTTGTATGACCCATGAGCTAAAAATGGCTTTTACATTTTGAAAGAGTTATAAAAACAAAAACAAAGGAAAACAGGCAACAGTGATCATACGTGACCTGCAAAGCCTAAATTATTTACTATCTGGAACTTTGCAGAAAAAGTTGCCTACTCCTGCTCTAGAATAAAAATCCCCATATTCATTGTATATCTATGGTTCAAGTTCAATGATTCCATGAAAATCCATCAGAAAGTTAGGAAGCATGGACCAAAAAAGTAACAACTTATACTTCTAAGGTTATTTTGCAAGGGAGCATCACAACGATTTACAGATATGGCTAGCTCCAATAAGGCAACTCTTCCAAAGTAAGAAGTCTCATGAATTTCTGGGAAATGTGGACTTTGAGAAGGAAAGTCATCCTGTAGGTGAAGAGTTTGTTAAAACTCCTAAAGGAGCAAAATTGGCAATCCTCTGTAAACTGGGCATTCCTCCATGTAAATGAGTACAGAATATTTTATGGCAGTCCAGATGTAAAGTATGATGAGATTTTAATATGAGTCAGATTTCCATAAAGAAGATAATGTCATCACTGTAAGAGTATTCCCATTCAGCACCAGAAAGATGTAGCATAAAAAGAGAATGAGTAAGAAGTTGTTAGAAAACTCAGGAAAAGAAAACTGAGGGTCTCTTGAAGCTCATGCTAGGAGAATTAACAGAAAACTCACCAAGAAGTTGCTGAAATGTAGGTAGATAGGTAGATAGGTAGATAGATAGATAGATACATAGATAGATACATAGACAGAATTACAGATGGATGACTCTTTCAACATGTGACTCTATCAATTAGTATGTATTGAGCTCCAAATAATAGAAAATCCAATGAACAGTAAACAATAACACATTTATTGTTTGTTTATACCTATGAATGGAGGTGGCATTTCCAGAGTTCATTCTGTTGTTCAGTAGGGTCATCATGAACCAGCCTCTTTCCACGTTTGTGCTCCACCCCCTTAGTGTGCTGGCTTTCTGCCCTTGTAATCACAGGATAACTGCTAAAGTTCCATACATAGTGTTATTTCACCAATATCTCAAGAAAGAAGGAAAGGGAAGGGACAATGCCAATGACCTCTCTTTGTATGCCTATCCCTTTCATTAGGAAGCAAATACTTTTCTCAGAAAGTCTCCAACAGTCTTGCCCTCAAGAATCTTTGGCCAGAACAGGGCCACATGCAAGCATCTGCCTTTTCAACTTCTAGTGTAAAGGGACAAGAGATAAAAGGAAAAAGGGGCAAGAAATTCTTTGGGGTCACCAGCCAATCAGGTGTGCTGCTGATCTAAATGTTACTGGGGGGTTTCATTAAAGAAAAGAGCCACATTCTTCTATCATCACTATGAGAAATAGGCTGGGTTTAAAGGACCTTTGGTATCACCCAAAGACCATTCCAATGAGGTGGGGTATCACTAAGGAGCCTGATTCACCTGGGCTTCTGAGAGCTGGTCCCCTTACTGCCTGCACACCAGAGACCTGAGGAAGCACCAACAAAGACACATTCAGGATCAATAGCACAAAAATCTGCCAAGAACAGTTTGCTGTAAGATGAGGTTATAAAACCATAAGCATGATTTGCCCTTTTTTTCTTAATTGAGGTAACATTGGTTTATAACATTATATAAATTCTAGGTGCACATCATGACAAGAATGGTTTTGAAAAAGAGAGATGGTGAATGAATTGGATATATATGGAACCTTTTAGTTGGAGAGTGTATATATTTCTATGATGACATCATCTCTAAAAATATTTTTGGAACATTCATGTAGAAATGACTTTAGGGATAATGTGTGAGTCACATAAGAAATTCAGTCTCATTTCTTTATATTTCCACATAACTGATCCTTTAGGTTTTTTTGCATAAAGAGCCCTGTTCATATTTTTATAAGTAGTGGTACTGCCTAGTTACTTACAAAGTTTAACCATCAGATTTAATTCCTAATAAATTTCAACTGCTTTCTTTAAATAAACTCACATTAAAATATTTACTATTTCTCATCACTAAGAATTTTTTTCAAAGTATCTTTGGTTTTAAGGATAGTTTATTGCATAATTTTAAATACGTTTGCTTAAACAACATCAACAATAAAGCCCACGACCTTGTTTTGTCTTCACACCAAGCATGTAAAGGATACTTTAGTTAGAAGAGAACACACATGACTCAGAAGACTCAGTTCCTGGCCTTGAGGAGTTGACTTGGTTTAACAGAAAGAGGCAAGAAAAGAAGACTAGATGCTGAGACTTGGGTTCTATTTCTACTCAATGATTTCCTTCAGTCACAAAAAATAACTATCACCTAGTATGTAAAAGACATACTAGGGGTAGGGTGGGGAAAATGAAGGATTGTACCCTCATGGATTCACTGCCTGGAAAAGTGAATGTCAGGTAGAAAGGGGTGAGAAGAGTAAGGGAAATAGAAACAATCACAAAATGTTACAATAGTGGAGCACATGGGTGACTGGGCATGGAGGGAAGAAACTGTGGTGTTCCCGCTGAGATTAACATGATATTAGGATCGACAGAAGTAAAAGATATGTGATGAGACTAGAGGGACTCAACACTTGATAGGTAGGTAGGCATTACTCGAAAGAAGTATAGAATTATTTGCAGGCAATGGGAAGTCAACAACAATTTTTTACAAGGGAGCAAGATAATCAGTTAGACCTGGGGACCAGAAGAAGAACCCGGTCAGATGAATTGATAGTAGGGAGACTGGAGGCTCAGAGCCCAGTCAGAAGAGTACTGCAAATCAATGAGACGTGCTGAGGTGATGGGGACCTGAACAGGTACAATCACATTGGGAACAGTGAAGAATGGACAGAAGGGAGAGACATGAAGGAAGTTACTCTCACCCTGGGCTACTTCCAGAATTACCTGTGGAATTTAAAGAATGCAGATGCACAGCAAAAGAGAGAAACACAGGGGCTACCTGGTGGCACATTGGTTAAGTTTGCGTGCACCACTCCTGCAGCCCTGGATTAGCAGTTTCAGATCCAGGGCATGGACCTGGCACCGTTCATCAAGCTAGGCTGTGGCAGCATCCCATGTAAAATAGAGAAAGATTGGCAACAGATGTCAGCTCAGGGCCAATCTTCCTCACACACAAAAAAGGAGGAACTTTTTCTGCAGAAGAGCAAGCAAGTTTGGTGGATACACATAAGATGCTCAGTCTCATTAGTTAAGAAAATGCAAATTAAAATCACTATGAGATACCACTTTACATCTTCCAGTGTGAAAACGAAAACAAAAACTTGGATATTAACAAAAGAAGATAGAGATATGGAACAACAAAAATTCTCATGCATGACCGTGGGAGTAAATTGAATCAATCACCAGGGGGGGAAAAAAACCTGGAATTATCTTGCAAAGTTGAAAATGTAAATGTGAAGATACAGTCCAGCAATTCCATTCCCAGGTATACACTCTAGAGAAGATGTTTAATGTGTGCACCTGGCAAAAAAAAGGAAAAACCATCTAAATATCTATCCATGGGAGAGTGGATGAATAAATTAGGCTATAGTCGTAAGCGGAGAACCACACTGAATAAGTGAGCTGCAGCTGGAGGCACCAGCCTGCGTGAAGATCAAACCATAACGGAGAAGAAAAAAATCAAGTAAACATCACATACAGCATGATAGCATTTACATAAAGTTCAAACAAACAAAATTTGACCATTTATTGTTTAGGAAAGCACATATCTGTAACAAAACTATAACGAAATCTAAAGGAAAGATAAATATAATATTCAGAATGGAAATTACCCTTGCAGGGAGAAAGAGAGGGGGAGGGGGAGAGAGAGTGAGAGAAGGGAATGGGAGACCAGAAGTACACAAGAGACTTCAACCCTATGCTCATGTTCTGTTTTTTTGAATTGAGTGGTAACTAAACAAAGCCATTTGATTATATCTATTCCTTACTTTGGTATTTTATGCTGAAATGGTATATGGTATTCTTCTATATCTATGAAACTTTCATACTACAAAATATGGATACTTATACCCCCACATACCAAGGGACGGAATTCAGGAGTGGTATTTTTTAAAGGCTCCACAGGTAACTCTCATGCATGCCAGCAATGAGAACCAGTGTATTAGGAGGCCAAAATTGGCAGGAGATCAATAATTTCTAGGTTGTGGGATAGGAGTATAAATGACACTGAATTTTCAGCTTCTGTTTCTAGGAGGAAAAATCGGTACAACTAACCAAAATAGGGAATTCAGAAGGAGAACTGAATTACGGAAAACTATAGACAAGATCAATGTAAGGGACAAGTAGGACCAAGACCACTTGTTGAAGCTAACAAGATAAAGTAGTCAACTTGTCAGTTAATTTTCATAAATTGAGAACTTTTATCTGTCTGAATACCAGGACTGGAGAAAGAAGATTTCTTTGGGAGATAGCTTCCAGCCCCAAGAACTATTATATAGAATCTATGCTACTTTCCAGGGAAATGTGGCAAAAGAACTTGTTAAATTTCTTTAAAATTAAAGAGATTTTTAATAAATCCTAACCAAATTAGGACTTCCCAAACTTCCAATCCTCCTACCAATGGGGATCCTTGTGTTTATTTGCATTGGAAGGGATATCTGTTGCTATGGCAATTACTCTCCTGCAAACTTAAGCAAGAATAAAAAGGCTGCTGTTTATAAATGACATTCCACTTTGTGCTTTCCAGGGGCAACACAAGCTGCGTCCCCTGTGGCCCACCAAACTGCGGTCCAGTTGGACTCAGCATTAGAGAGAGATGGCCCTGTCTCCTGCTCTACGCTCATCTCTCCTCGATGTATTCACACAAGCAGTAGGGTTTGCCAATTATGGTCAGAGTACCTCAAATTCTTTATTAAGATTCCAAGTAGCTAGATGGATTCCAGGGCTCTGGGGAACGAAATTTCCCCTGCTGGGGACCTCAAACACCCCTGTTAACCCTGACTCATCTTATGGTGATATCAGGAAGGGTCCGACAGTTAAGTAAGTGCTGATCAAATTCTATCTTTCTAATCTCACTTATCCTGCTCTCTCCTAAGAGTGAAAGTGGATGAGTGAGTAATTATAACTTAATTATTTCAACTAGTCCATCACCGGAGCTGTATTGATCGTCAATATTCCACATGCATTATTATTTATTATAATAAAACATCAAGGAAAATATTATCTCCACTTTGTAGGTGAAGAAAATAGGAATCAAACAGATTAAGTAACTTTCCCATTTATAGAGATCTAGTAGAGGCTAAATTAAGACCTACGTCCAAAAAATTTTAAAACAACCGGGATGCACCTTACTTAAAACCTGTGCTCTTCCTCTGCCTCTGGACCTCCTCCTAAGGTAATTCTCATCGCCTCCACTGAACCTCACGTACTAATCCACATTTCTGACCACACACAGTCTAATCTCATAAGTGAGAAAGCAATGCTTCAATGAATCTTTATGATTTCATAAAATAAGAGGACTAGACTTTGGAAAAGTGCTTATCCTACGGTACAACATTTGAAGTCCCACTTTCTTCCTCTAGAGAATTACTGAGATTGGCTTCAGTCATTCAAGGAGATTGATGTCGTTATTCAGGGATTTAATCCATTCTTCATTTTTAACAAAGTTTCCTTCTGTGTGTCAGAGAAAACGGAGAACTGGCCACTTGAACATGACACAGAGAGAAAAACGCTTTAGACCTCAATACGGGATCTTGACAGCACACCAACCCCCGAGCTCAGTCTCAAGATGGTCTGAAAGGTAATGTTGTCACTATCACTTCTGCCTTTTAAAGGTTGATCAAATCTGAAAATATTCACTTATTTGCCCCCTGTGACTCCAGTGAAGAATCTGACAGCAAAGGCCTTTTCTAACCAAATGTTACGGTCTTTTTCCCAATCAATCTCTTCCTATGTTTGATATTGCCCTTATTGTTTTCCTTCCGAATATTTTTTTTTTTCTCAACCTGATTCCTCTGAAACTATATACTCCTAGCCTAATTCTACCTCTGGGGTCATTCTTTCTCTAACTTCTTTCATTGTCATCGTAAATAATTCCCCACTAGTTACAGAATAGTTAAAAACAAAGCAAATACAAGAAAGGATGAGCAGAGAGATGTCAGGGGGGTATTAGTGAGCGCCTGAGACCAAACAATATGAATGGCAAAGCCATTCAGACTGGGCTGTAATGTAGACTGATCAGATCACAGCTCTGCAAGCCTCCCAATTTGGGGACATTCAACCATTCAGTCACTGAATATTGAGACCTATGATGCACCAGGGATAGTCACAGGTGCTGAACTGGCAGTGATAAACAAAACAGTCAGGTTCCCTGTGCTAGATTATGTTAACGTTTGCCAAACGTTGCGTTCTTCCTTTCTGGGGTGCCATCCCTGTCAGAGGACTATATGCACCCACCCTTTTGTACTTAGGAGTGGTCCTGTGACTTGCTTTGGCCAATGGAAAATGGCAGAAGTTCAAAGGCCTTCATGAGGCCCCACGTCCCTTTCCCTTCTGCTGTGACAACTGCTGCTGTTCCGTCCGACTGATCCCAGGGTGAAATCTAGGTGTGCCGTAATGGCACCCAGCTCACAAGGACCGTGAAGTGTAAGAAACAAGCTATTTTGTGTTTACTTTTTGAAGCCACTGAAATTTGGGGGTGTTTCATTCCTGCAGCATGTCCTGGCCCATCTTGACTAATATGAGCCCTGGCTTTGCTGAGCTTACAGTCCAGAAGCAGGGACAGACATTAAGCAAATAACAACACAATAAACACAACGTCTCTAACCTCCAATTTCTTTATCTGTATAATATCCATCTCATAAGTTTGTTACAGGGAATTAAAAAAGACAATGCTATGTAAAGTTCTTAGCTTTCATACGTAGGAGTATTAAACATCTATTATATAACAAACTTTCAGCTAGTGGGGGAAAATATGGTTCTGGACCCTGGGCAATTCCCGATATTTATACGGAAGAGACAAAAATAACCAAAAAATTACAATTCTGTACATGCAGTGCTGGAAACACAAGAAAGGAACAGAGTACTCTGCTAGACAGAACTGAGCTCATTAAAGGAGAGAGAGAAGTTTTCTCCAAAGAAAGGGAGAGTAGCAAGACTGAAGGAGGGAAGAGCAAAAACCATGAGAAACAATGAAAAAGCATGAAAAAGGTCATAGAACTCAAGGAAAATGATCAGTAATTCAATAAAGCTAAAGAATAGGATGCAAGTAGGAAAGAAGCAAGACCCCAGGGAGGCATTTAGACAGAGTCTTACCGGGGAAGGGCCTTGTGTGCAGGCCCAGAATTTGGTTTTATGACATAGGAAGCCACTGAAGAAGTTAAAACAGAGCAATAACCACAGCCAGATTGGCATTCGAGAAACATCCCTGAGAAGGCAGGGGGAAGAGGCGACAGCAGAGAATAGTTAGAAGGCTGCGGAGGCATTCTAAACGAGATATGATGAGAGCAAATCAATGCAGTGACAGTTGAGCAATGAATTTAGCTTTGTTTCCTGGTCAGTAAAGCAGAAGAGGCCCTATATTTTTATCTGACAAAAGAAATCTTACAAGTTTATCTGGAGAAATACTTTCCTGAGGTGCTAATCTTTTAAGAATGACAGTGTCATGTGGATCCTTATAAAATGTAAATCAAGTAGCACAGTGAACATCATCTTCAATTACATTTTGCAAAAGACATATTTTTGTAATATATAATTCATGGTGAGATTATACATTATACTCATTTGTTGTTGAAAATACAAGGAAGACTAAACATGTGAATATAATGCATAAAGAATCCCGCTACCTAGAGATGCCTGTCATTAATTTCTAGCCCTTTTTGCTCATTCATATACATACAAATACAAACATAATTGTATTTTTTTTAAAGCAAGTTTATATGTAGAATCTGGCCAACATGTCGGTAAAAGTTATAGTAACAAAGCGGGGTGCTAGCGTTTGACATACCACAGGTGGGAACAAGGAAACCACTTCATGTGTCCGCTCACTGAGACTCCTCAATCAATCCCACACACGTAACCTTTCGATTATTAGAATGGTCTTACTTTGATATTTAAGGCTTGGTCCTTTCATTTCAGGATTTCAAACTTATACCGAATTCAAAGGTCTGCTATTCCCCTGCCACCAGTGAAAGCTAGACTCGTGTTGACTCTCACAAGTTGTGAAAGTGAAGTGAGGCCACCTAACACACCACCTCCTTCCTCATACCGGCGGACGCCCCCAAAGGAGGGGGGATGAGAGAGGTGACTCTCTCCTAATTTAACTGGGAGAGATCGTCATCTTCTCCCTGCTTATTGTTTCTCTGATTAAGAATGACACACTGGCTTTAGAAGCCTTCCAAGTGGCAGCATCTTGATAACGCCCCTTTCATGGGCCTGTCTCCCCAGACACTGTGCTCCCCACAAAAGACAACCATCACTGCAGGGTACATAGTAACCTTTGTTCTCAGCTTTGGACCTCAGCTGCAAGAGCAGAAAACAAACATAATCTCACTTTATATTCTGTTTTATGAATACGTTTGTTTTCATTTTGTTGCAAAATTATTTTCAAATTATAATTTTATAAAAATGCTTTTTACTAAACTTATTTTGTAGAGAGATTTTTGCTTACAAAACTAGAATTGCACACATGGTATTATGTCTTGCTTTTATCTAGCTTATGCTATATCATATGCATTTTCCCAAGTCACTAAATACCCTTCAATAACTGCTTTTTATGGCTTTGATCATTAGTAAAATATTCTCGTATTAGACAATTAAGTTGCCTCTCATTTTTGCCCATTATAAATAGTGCTGTGATTAACATTCTTGTTTATAAATCTTTGTGAAAAATCTTTGATTACTATCCTAGATTTTATCTTAAAAATGAAACTGAGTGTAAACTTTTTAAGGTTACTGATACAAATTGGTGATTTGCCTTCTGAAAAAATTGTACCAATTTATACTTCTACCCACAGTTTAAAAGATCCCTTCACTGCAAATTCTTCAATACCGGCTAACTTTCCTTCTGAAATCTTTTCTGAATTGTCAATTTGGTAGCAGAAAAATGGTACCCTCCTGTTTTAAGTTGCATTGATTTGATTACTTGGGGAATTAATATGTTTTCAAGTGTTTATTAGCTGTCAGGGTTTTAGATAATTAATCACACTCTCCACCCCACACACACCACCTCCCACACACATGCACACATACACACATTTGCACACACACACACAACACACAGTACATTATTAATCACTAAAAGTTGAAGCAAAAATCACACTCACCAAAAAATAGCTTTCTTAATGTTTAGGCTGATCAGAAAAGAATATTTAACTTTAGATAACATGATTCTTGTAAAATTGAAACATAAGCAACAGAGGTGCATCCAAAGGAAAAGAGAAAAATGATAAAGAGCTGAGCCATGCATGTGTGACTTTTTTATCCCAAATTCCTACAATCAGATATGTAAATCTTCCCCACTTAGGACAGAGTGAGAAACGGGGAAACCAGCCAAGGTGTCACTCTAGCTGAGGTCCTCGTATGTAGAAACATGAGACTCGGGCACAGGATCCCTTCCTTACAGAGGCCATATGTACGAGTTATTTTATTGACCGCCTTTATGTTCTTGGCCCATTTTACTTTCAGGGGATTAGTATTTTTATAACTGACCTACCAGTGAATTTTATTTAATAAAGACATATCTTTGTCATATACACATCAAATGTTTTTCTCATTTTAATTTTTTTAGCTTATAATTTTATTGAGCAGAAAATCTTAATTATATATTTGGTGTCTCAATTATGTTTTTTTTAAAAGTGCTTTTGCTTTCTAATAAGTTTAGGTTTATAGAAAATTTGCAAAGATTATTCCAATATACACTTCACCCAGTTTCTCACTAATGTCCTCTTACTGTTCCAGGATTCAATCCAGGATACCATATTGCATTTAATCTCAGTTTTATTTTTAATTTTGGTTGTAATTCTTTTTTATTTAATTTACAGAGCCAAAAGTGTTTAATTTCTTCTTCCAAATTGACCAGTCATTTGATAATCATTTTGTTCTCCAGTGACTTGAAACAACTTAATCTTATAAATGACTTCCAAATTGACATTTCTTAAATTAAATTCCTACAAAAGCAGAGACAAAACATTTAATTTTGGCTCTCCAAGCACAAAAGTGTGTTTGCTCAAAAATGTGTGTTGAATAAAGAATGAACGCATTTATTCGGGAAATGCAGTAATCTTAGTATAATCACGTATTTTCTTATTACCGACAACAACCAACATATTCCATAACCAGGTATTTACCCTGAGAAACGAAGACATATGTCCACACAAAGACTATAAAAAGTGTTTGTAGCTGACCCAGTTGTCATAGTCCGTACCTGAGGACAACCTAAATGCCAATCAATAGGTAAATGGATAAACAAGTTGTGGTATATCCATACACCAATAAAAAGAAAAGACATTAAGTTGAGTAGGAAAAAAAATGAGACAAAAAGAATACCTATTGCATGATTCCATTGTTATGAAATTCTAAAACCATAAACGAAGCCACACTGAAAGACAGGCAATCAGCGATTGCCAAGGGCCAAGGAGGAGGGAGGAGTGGACTGCAGAGCAGCCAGAGTGAACTTCTGAGAATAACAGAAGTATCTTGATGGTTGTGGTGGTTTCACAAGTGAATACGCTTGTCAAAAATCACCAAACTGTAGACTTTAAATGAGTGCAATTTATTGTATACGTAATACCTCAATAAAGTTGCGTAAAGAAACATCACAGAAGGTGCACAAAATAATCCATTGGTTATAGGAATGTATGTTGCAACTCATCCTTTATCAATTTATTTCATCTTTATGAATTTCTGTTTTCATGCACTCTCTCCATCATACACACACATATTTACACACACATACATATGATATGACAGCGTACTTCAAACAAATTTAGTTATAGGAATAAGGGAGAAAAAAGATTTAAAGACTACCAATGCAGCAACCTAGAGGAAAAGAGTGATGACATGTGTCTCGAGCTGCTCCTGTCAACCAGCAGCTGCCTCCAGCAAGGCTTTGCCAAGCAACGGGCTCTAGTCCATTCACGACTGAATTTTCCGTGAAGTGCCCGGAGTGCCCCCGGCCTTCTGTCCACCTGGCTCACTACTCTGGGTATTGCCCAGAGCTCAGAACTTGGCCTTCTGCACTGTTCTGTCTTTATTCTAAACCTTTGCTTGGAGCTCACACACCCAGAGCTTCTCATATCACTGCGATGCTGAAGACACGAATCTACGCTCCAGCTCTCTCACCTGCTCTCCTCGCCAGCAACCCCTGCTGCCTGTTGCACACACTATTTTCCACGGCTCTATCCCAGTCCGAATTCAACCTTTCTAATGGTATATTTCCCCAAACCAGTTCCCTTTCATACTCTTGCATTACTGCCAAAGAAAAAAAATACCCTGAAGTTATCTTTGATTCATTCTCCTCTTTTACTTTAAAAATTCTAATTCCTGCCAACTTGTCCTTCAGGTCTTAATTTACTATGTGAAGCAATGATTCTTTGAAACCACGGAGGACCGTCTCCTCAGAAAAACTGCACTGGTCCACCACCGTTTTCATAGGTTTGCATATGATTTCCACGGACCTCCCCACCCCAACCTAAAATGTATGGATCCCAAGATCGTTCACTTCTAAATTCTGCTTTCTCTGGTCTGGCTCTTTCTTAAGAGTTCCAGAACCACTTTTCAAGTGCTCTTCAGATAGCTGTTATTTTTATGTTGCACAAATATCTCAAACTCAGGATGCTCAAAACTCAATGTGTGACCTCTCTACCAAAAATTGCACCTTTTTCTTGCTCCTTTTTTCAGTGACTGGCAACACCATCCCCCCAATTAATTAAAATGGTAACTAGAATATTATTATTGACTTCTTTCTCCCCACAGCCCTCACATCTAAATGGTAATTATGATGGTCTGACATAATTGGTTAAGGGTGTACATACAGCTTGATGTGCCGAGGCAGTAAATGTATTTCTAACGGCAGGCCCACCACATACATTCAAGTCTTTTCTGTGTGAATATAAAACGAGTGACTCACTCCTTTTCAATTTGGTGGCCAATACTCCAAACCCTCCGGGCCTCATTCTTGGACGCCCTCAGTAGCCCCCTAACTCTCTTCCCACTCCCAATCTCTTTCCAGTTCTAACGTCTCCCACCATGTCTTAAAATGGATTTAACTCTTCCCTCACCAGCCCCTACAGAAATGTCACTCTCCTTATCCTCATTCTTAAGTCTTTCTATTCCTGGGGCAGCTTTCCCAAGGCTGACTGGGCCTTGGAAAGCATTCGTTAGTTAAGTAGAAAATGGAGAGACTAGAGAACAACAGTCTAAGGTTTACACTCTCCTCCACCCCACTGCCCCCGGTGCTATTGTCTGCATTTTCCTGGGTGACTTTAAAATAGGGCTTCCCAACCAGCATGCCACTATATATGATTTTGTACAGGAGGCTGAGCTATTCGTAGCCTTGTTTCCTCCACGATAGCCATGCAGGTCCTGGAACAAGAACAGCGTTATCTGTGTATCTCAGGGTTCCCTACAAATATTAACATTGCCAAAGTGTGCCAAAAGATAAAGAAAACACTTGAGAGGCATTGAAAACACAAAAAGCCCCTCAAGAATCTGAAAACAATGAACTTGCATCATGGTGTTTTACTGTCCCTGGAATTCAATGCCACTAACCTATAGTTAAAATCTAAATGATTACCGCTAATTACACTGGGGAAGAAACTTGTCTAAGTTGGCTTAGGGCCAGACGGAGCAGCAGAAGGTGAAGAAGGTGTGAGCAGTCGATGCCACTCAGGCGGGGCAGCCCACGGAGGGCAGTCACCTAAAGAAGGAGTCCAGTGGGAAACAAACCAAGTCAGGAACCAATCTGCAGGAGGACCCAGAACTAGAAAAGGAAACCTTGGGGCAGAAGCTGAAAGCCAGGACCAGAACCCAAAAATGAGTCAGAGGAAATGCGGCAAAAGGTCAGACCCGGGGAAGGAAGCGAGAGATGCCAAACCAGCAGAAGGCTGAGGGCTGCGGCCAGGGGTGAGTCAATTCAGCTATTCTTGAGGCCAAAAAGAAGGCTCTCCTTTGAGCCACCCAGAGAGTTAATAATTCTTTACTGAAATGAAATAAACTGAACTTAATTCTTTGTCAAAACCTAAATAACTCAGTATTTTATTTCAGTCTGAGTATTGGTCCTATATTTTTTGCTTGTTTCTTCAGCTTTATGTTTTCCCCCATTTCTCTTCTGTATTTTTTTTATTTTTATGTGTGTATTTTTTTAATGTTAATGAAAAAGCAGCTTTCAGGTTGTTCCAGGTTGACAAAAGAAAATATTTTTTCTAACTTGATTGAAATGTCAGTATATGCAATGGTCTTATAATACAAAACGAAAATCTAAACCACTCTATTATCATAATTATGATTATCTTTATTACGAGTAGCTACCATTGGCTGAATTTTTTTAACCTGTGTGATGAACCGTGCTAGGTGACATTTATTCCTCACAATACCCACAGGAGGAATTATTAGTCCCAAACAGATGAGGAAACCAAGGCTAAAAGAGGTCAAAAAATTGTTCCCAGGATTCTGGAAGTAACAAATCCTGGACGTTTAAACCTATAACATGCCTGGTTCCAAACCCTGGGTTCTTAATTACTGAACTAAGATAAAGTTTATTGAAAAGATTCTTATTTAAATATGACCCACATAAAATGGGCCATTTGTTTACTGAACATCTGTCAAAGCCCTGCTGGGTGTTAAGGATTTTTCCAGGCGCCCTTGGGGGAGAAAGGAAAAGGAGAATCTGACGTAGCCCAAGCCTCCCAGAACGCTCAAGCTTGGAGACAAGACACAGTCCATGAAATAAAGCAAAACACGGTCCACAGCCATACGCAAGCCTTGAGTTTGACTCCTGGAGATGCCACTTCCCCGCGCTGTGCCCCTGAGCAAGTTATTCCTCCTGTGGAATTGAGAGCATAACGATGTGAACCTCACAGGGTTTTCTGAGGATAAGACGAGATGATACAGACCAGCAGTTCTCAGCCTCAGGTGACTTCCTCCCCACCAAAGTTTATTCCATAGTGTCTGGAGGCATTTTTGGTTGTCGTGACTGGGGAGAGTGGGGGGCGCTGTTGGCATCTGGTTGGAAGAGGCCAGGGAGGCTGCTGAACATCCTACGATGCACAGGACAGCCCCGTCCCCAGCAAGAAGGAATCACCTGGCCCAAAATGCCAATGGTGTTGAGGTTGAGAAACCCTAACAAGACAAAGCATTTAGCAGAGTGCTGATGGCACGCAGCAGGCCCTCCATATTAGTTCTTACTGCATTCACATGAAAAGGTGGTACCATATGTACTTAAGCAGCAAAAAAGCTAGATACAAAATAATTGTAGAGACTGGCCCAGTGGCGCAGTGGTTAAGTTTGCATGCTCCACTTCAGCAGCCCGGAGTTCGCCAGTTCAGATCCAGGGTGCAGACCGATGCATAGTTTATCAAGCCATGCTGTGGCAGGTATCCCACATATAGAGTAGAGGAAGATGGGCATGGATGTTAGCTCAGGGCTAATCTTACTCAAAAAAAAAATGAAAGCCAAGTTAGAGGGTACAAAAAAATAAATAAAAATAATTGTAAAAAAATAATAATAATTTTAAAACAAGCTTAAAAGACAAAGACTTACAAGGCAATGCAGTAGGTAAGAGTGTGGGCTCTGGAGTCACATGCCTAAGTTTGAATCCCAGCTGTGAGATGTTAACAAATTACCAGACTCTGAACCTGTCAGTCTCCTCATCTCTA